>NC_086002.1:4050000-4282500 GCF_030014385.1 Trichomycterus rosablanca | reverse complement strand
GCCAGATCTTCTTATATGATGATGTAATTTATGAGTGTGTGGTCTCCTACAGAGTGTGGTGCAGCGTTCACCAGCAAGCTTGAGGGCATGTTCAAAGACATGGAGCTCTCCAAAGACATCATGATCCAGTTTAAACAGGTAAACACTTTCTCATAGCTTAGGAAAATTGTCATTTGAGCTTTACCTACGTTTTGCTCTGTGTGTGTGTGTGTGTGTGTGTGTGTGTGTGTGTGTGTGTGCGTGCTTTTTAATCTAATCTAGATCAAACATAACATCAGTCATTTCCTCAATACCTTTTGGAAAACAAATGCAACGTATTACATTCAAAAATGGCATAAAACAAACAAAAATCTTTATGAGAACATGAGGCATAACATTATGACCACCTTCCTTATATTGTGCTGGTCCCCTTTTTGCTGCCTAAACAGTCCTGACCCATCGAGGCATGGAGTCTGACACCTTTCTATCAGAACCAGCATTAACTTCTTCAGTAGTTTGAGCTACAGTTTGAGCTCGTCTGTTGGATCGGACCACACATGCATCAATGACCCTGTCGCCTTTTGATAGATACTGACCACTGCAGACCGGGAAACACCCCACAAGAGCTGCAGTTTTGGAGATGCTCTGACCCAGTCGTCTAGCCATCACAATTTGGCCCTCGACAAACTCAAATCAAGTCAAATCCTCACGCTCGATCATTTTTCCTGCTTCTAACATCAACTCTGAGGATAAAATGTTCACTTGCTGCCTGATATATCCCCCCTACTAACAGGTGCCGTGATGAAGAGATAATCAGTATTATTCACGTCACCTGTCAGTGGTCATAATGTTATGCCTGGTCGGTGTATAACGAGAATCATTTCCCCATAGTCATTTTGTTTCCAATGCAAGACCTTCACAAACAGGAATCGCGTGTGTGGTCACAACGGCCGTGGTGTGATCAAGTGCTCAAACTTGTTTTGATGGCTGACATGAATATTGGTTTAACACGTGGTTGTGGTGAGTGAACTAATAGTTTCCACTTTTTTTTTTGTCCTCTTCAGTACATGCAGAATCAGAGTGACCCCAGCAACATTGATCTGACCGTCAACATCCTCACTATGGGTTACTGGCCCACCTATACCCCCATGGAGGTCCATCTTCCCCCTGAGGTTAGTGTGAATAGAAGAATCACTATAAGCATTCCCATTACGATTATCACAAATCAACGCTCCGGTGGCACAGCAGTAAATGATGCTGGCACAATTCCTAGTGGTGCTGCTGGCCGGGTGTCTACTTACACATGATTGGCTGTGTCTAAAGCACTGGTAAAAAAAAAAAAAAAAGGTAATGAAAAATATCAATGAGTGATGAAATGCAATCAGTTGAATAAAATCTCAGAGAGCTGTGTGTGCGTGAATGACACTGAGTAACATTTAGTACGTTGATGTTCAGATGGTGAAGCTGCAGGAGGTGTTTAAAATGTTCTATCTGGGCAAGCACAGTGGACGAAAGCTTCAGTGGCAGGCCACCCTGGGTCACTCTGTGCTTAAAGCAGAGTTCAAGGAGGTCAGTCTCACACCTAACCGCTGTATGAACAGGAATGTTGCACATTTTGCTTCCCCCCCACTACAGTGCACTGACACTTTTTAAATGGATTTATGTGCAGGGTAAAAAGGAGCTGCAGGTGTCTTTATTCCAGACTCTGGTCTTACTCATGTTTAACGAGGGCGAGGAGTTCACATTAGAGGAGATCCAAACCGCTACTGGAATAGGTAATCTCATATTAACATGTGAATGGTCTGTGTGAGTCTAAATACTTGGGTAACAACAAGCTGTATTTAGGTAATCTTGTTTGGGCCGTATCTACTCCTTGGTTGACATGTGTTCAACTAAAAAATATTGGTAGATGGTTTTAAGAAAACAGCTTTTCTGATGTATATGTCAACCTGAAGCTGCAGCTGAAAAACATCTATGAAAGCTGCATCATCTCAACTGTTTGGTAGGGCTTATTAAAAATACTCTAGTAAAATGCACTAGTAAAAAAAAGTCCCAAGATATGGGTCCCAAGAAATGCACCGAAACATTCTTTTCTTGGTGAGACCATTAAAGGGTCAAAGTGTGTGTGGACGGGAGCACCGGTACTTTACCATTACATGTTGGCAGATTCTCAGCTGGTATAAGAGAAGCCAAAAAGTACTACATTCTGAATAAACGTTACTTACAATAGCATTAATGTGGAGAAAATGAGAACAGGTGAGCGTCACATAGTGCCCCCTGGGTAATGTATTTTCTATGCACCAAAAGTGAAATGTAGAAAAGCTGGTACTGCAATATTGGTGAGTCACGGCCCATGTTAATCATTAGACTGAACAGACACAAATTTCAACTGACACTTCAAAATTGTGGGAATGACTAGATTGGAAGAGAAAGGGGGTTAACACCAAAAAAAAAAAAAAAAATGCCTATGAAAGTAGAATTACATAAAATACAACAATTATTTATTAAAAGAGGCAAAAATGAAAACAATTTGGAGGAGAAAATGTATTAATGTATCAGCAATGCAAAATCCTACCAACAGATTGCAAGATGATTGGTGCTTGTGGCTCTGTGTGATGGGTTAAATTTGGTAAACAATAAGGTTTAAACCATTCATGTCACAATATTTAAAAATGTAGAAAACCAGCCATTTTTTCTCGTGCTGGATTGAATGAAAGAATTGTTTTGTGTGGAAATGTGCTCTCAGTTCTGGTGTAAGTGAAATGAATGAATTTGTGCTGTTTTCTACAGAGACGAGCGAGCTGAGACGCACGCTGCAGTCCCTGGCCTGTGGCAAGGCGCGTGTGCTTAACAAAAATCCCAAAGGGAAGGACGTGGAGGACGGAGATCGTTTCAACTTCAACAGCGACTTCAAACATAAACTGTTTCGCATCAAAATCAACCAGATCCAAATGAAAGAGACGGTAGGGTTCGACAGCACACACCGCAGATTTTCCTCACTTCCTCTGCCTCCTACATTTACTACGTGTGTTGTGCTCTTGCCTTTTTTTCCTTGACCTCAGGTGGAGGAGCAGGTCAGCACTACAGAGCGGGTGTTCCAGGACAGGCAGTACCAGATAGACGCTGCCGTGGTGAGAATCATGAAGATGAGGAAGACTCTCAGCCACAATCTGCTCCTGTCAGAACTCTACAACCAGCTCAAGTTTCCTGTCAAGGTACAGCACTTATTGTGATAGTTCTAGACTAAAAAAAACCTTGTCTTGTTACCTTGTATGTAGTGTGTGTATATGGAGAGAAGCAATGGAAGCCGTTTAGCAGCCATTCAGCCTGCTTGAAAAATTCTCCAGAGGGAAAATACTTAATTAACTGGACATTGGTGTTGTTTATTCATAGAGTTGTGATTACGTGATTTAAGGAGTGATTTTTAAGGAGTAATTCCTAGGTGGAGCGGTCCGTGTCCTTTCTGTGTGGATTTCTGTGTGAATGTTCTCCCCGTGTCTGTGTGGGTTTCCTCCGGGAGCTCCGGTTTCCTCCCACAGTACAAAGTCGTCCCAAGTGTGGTGAACTGGAGATACAAAATTGTCCATGACTGTGTTTGATATTAAAAACTTGGATTGATGAGTCCTGTCCTGTCATGAATGTAACCAAATTGTGTAAAACATGGAGATGTAACGATACACTCCACTCACGGTGCGATGCGATTCACGATACTGGTTTCGCGATACATTTTTTTCCCGATTTTTTTAAACTAAATGAAATTGAAGACATTATAAGTTTCCTTTTATTATTTCTCTTTAAAAAATAAAATAAAATGCTGTATTTGTGCTTATCTTTTATTTAACTAAGCAAAACAATGCTGCACATTTCCCTTTTTGTGTAAAAAAAACTGAAATGAAATAAATGCCACATTATATAAATAAATGAATAATACAAATAAATAAATTTGGATCTAAATAAATTTGGCTGGAAAATTCCCGAACCTGGCAACCCTGTAGTGACGTCAACCAGGCGAGGTGAATAGCGCCAGCACCCTCTGCTGTTTAAAGTGAATATCGATCATTATACACGTAATTTGAATCGTTACACATGTGAACCGATTTTTAACTGTCTTGTGGTGCATCGTTACATCCCTAGTAAAACATGATCAAATCCTAATAAAATAAAATAAAAATGAACACAAACTTTGTCATTTCTTTTATCAGCCAGGTGACTTGAAGAAGCGCATCGAGTCCCTCATCGACAGAGACTACATGGAGCGAGACAAGGAAAATCCCAACCAGTATCACTATGTCGCCTGAGGTTCCAGCTGGAGACGCTCTCTCAGCCGGTGATCGAGGCTCTGCCCTTTATTTGGGCCCCAGCTTTACCTCCGACAGGCCCTAGAGCAGCCTGTAACCCCCCCCTCCGAGACCCCAATAATGCCCACTTAACATGAACAGGGTTAAAATCTGGGCACACTGTAGTCTGGAGGGGTGAGGTTAACGAATGACTTCAGGAGGCTCGCAAGAGACGAATCATCAACAGATTTCCACAGACAAGCACTTTTTCTCTTCTTATTTTCGATTTGTTTGACTTTTGTCTGTTATTGGCTAGCAGTTTAGTTCAGTTCTGTTGGAACGGACAACAGTTCGGCAACAAAGCGCTTGGCTAGATGCACAAGTTTAGTTTTGAAAGGCTTCGGGGGGACAATTCTTGCTCAGGCTCAGACTTTTAAATCTGGAGCAACCGTGCGTTTTACTCACGAATACATACGTACACATTACAAAATGTAAATTCTTTAAAACGACTCGCTTTCTAGGCTTTATGTAGTGAAAAAAGTAAAAAAAAAAAAAAAATGTGTGAATTTTTTATGACCCGTCTAAGCACCTTTTTGTGTATGTTTGAGTGTTAGGTGTGTTTGCGTGTGCATATGTGTGTTAGATTCTTCTCCTAATTCTCCTTCATCACTAAATATTTCGACCAGCATCTCTGCTCTAAACATTTTGTAGACAAAGAGGTTCTGTTCTTTCTAAGTGCAGAAAGATATTCATTAAACCACAATTAATTAGAAGATTCTGACTCTAGTTTTGGCATCAAACGTGTGCATGTGTTTTGGAAATATGTTTCTTTTTGTATTATGTGTTCAAATACAACCCTCACCTTAAATTTGTGAGGCCAGCATAGTCAGTAAAATTACATTCATAAACACTGATCAGCCATAACATTAAAACCACCTCCTTGTTTCTACACTCACTGTCCATTTTATCAGCTCCACTTACCATATAGAAGCACTTTGTAGTTCTACAATTACTGACTGTAGTCCATCTGTTTCTCTGCATGCTTTGTTAGCCTTCTTTCACCCTGTTCCTTAATGGTCAGGACTCTCCCAGGACCACTACAGAGCAGGTATTATTTAGGTGGTGGATCATTCTCAGCACTGCAGTGACACTGACATGGTGGTGGTGTGTTAGTGTGTGTTGTGCTGGTATGAGTGGATCAGGCACAGCAGCGCTGCTGGAGTTTTTAAATACCGTGTCCACTCACTGTCCACTCTATTAGACACTCCTACCTAGTTGGTCCACCTTGTAGATGTAAAGTCAGAGACGATCGCTCATCTATTGCTGCTGTTTGAGTCGGTCATCTTCTAGACTTTCAGCAGTGCTCACAGGACGCTGCCCACGGGACACCGTTAGCTGGATGTTTTTGGTTGGTGGACTATTTTCAGTCCAGCAGTGACAGTGAGGTGTTTAAAAACTCCATCAGTGCTGCTGTGTCTGATCCACTCATACCAGCACAACACACACTAACACACCACCACCATGTCCGTGTCACTGCAGTGCTGAGAATGATCCACCACCTAAATAATACCTGCTCTGTGGGGGTCCTGACCATTGAAGAACAGAGTTAAAGCAGGTTAAAACAGTATGTAGAGAAACAGATGGACTACAGTCAGTAATTGTAGAACTACAAAGTGCTCCTATATAGTAAGTGGAGCTGATAAAATGGACAGTGAGTGTAGAAACAAGGAGGTGGTTTTAATGTTATTACATAAATGGTCTGCCACCCACAATGTAGGTTTTGCACTCGAGCTGTGAACCTCTTGATTATTAGTTAATGATTACTGAATGTCTCTCTCACTACAAACAAACAAACTCTTAACTCATCAAGGTCAGTAATGAATAATGCTGAAGTAATACATCTGAATTTTAGTGTCTGCAATCATCTCTGCCTGTACTGATAAGATAACAGGTTTTCTTCCAGCAGGATGAGTGTGTGATGCCCTACAGTTTTACTAACAGGTGTAATAAATCAGGTATATGAAGAAAATTCTATTCTTTCAAATTTGCAGCAACAGTTTAGGGAAGGCCCTTTCCTGTTCCAGCATGACTGTGGCCCTGTGCATAAAGCAAGTTCTATAAAGACATGAAGAAAAGCTCGGTGTCCTATACAGAGCCCTGAATTCAGCCCCACTTAACAGCTCTGGAATGAAGTGGAACGTCAGTTAAGACTTGCTTGACCAACATCATTGCCCAGCTATACAAATAAATGCTCTTTTGATTAAATGGACATAAGTCTTGAGAGAGGTCTTCTCAGAAAAGTGGCTGTTATAGAGGTCAATATTTTTTTGAAATAGTATGTCCAACAAGCTCATGGTCAGGTGTCCAAATATTTTTGGTCACATAGTGAGTGTGGGTGTGTATATTTCATGTATTTTGTTTAATCTTACATTGTTTTGCATTATGAAAGGAGCCTGTTTAACCCATTTAATGATTATTAACCCATTAGTCGATCACACAGTGCACGCTGGTAGATCGTGTCTTATTCAAACAGGTCAACGTGATTGACATAAAATGTGGCCACTGTTTGTTTAATTTGCGTTTTCTTACCATAGCTATGCCTCAGCCTGCATAAAGCACCACTAATCTAGAAAGTTTTCATTTATCAGTAGCCATTGTGTCATTTTTGCATTTTTGTAACTTCCACTGTTTGTGAAGATGTCTGCACAACCAAGCACAACTTTTAAAAAGTAGAATGCGATGACCTGTCGACTGAAATAGTAGATCTCAAGCCACAAATGTATGGGCACCCCTGGTCGACTATTAAGAGTCTTAACGGCCTTTGTTCCGTCACAGCTTATAGATTCATTATTCAAATGAATACAAATCCCCGGTTGTAATCATTTGATGACCACATGCTCAGACTGATTCTTGCTCAAAACAATAACTTACGGTGAAAGTATGATTCTCTTCCTCTTTAGTAATGACGTGACTCAGCTGAGTGAGAGTCTCCGCTCTAGATGGTGTGAACCACTGCTGGGACTTGAATTTAGATCATAGGTGTAGGATATTTCTCTGCACTGCTTTTATATAATTCAAATATAATATACATCCAAATGTGACTCCTGGTCCTGTTCTATTGTCCATTAAGGTGAACCAGGCTCCTGTTTTGCCTCAGCTAATTCAGTTTCCTCAACTGTATTAGAGGATAAATCCTTGTAAAAACAGATCAGTAGCCGGAGGGAGAGCACTGGAGGTCTCACACCACTGTGAAATGTTCAGCCTGAGTCTTTCACTAATTGAACCCTCACCTTTAAATATTGTTACCATGACTCAAATCTTTTTAACAGGTCGGTGCAGTTTACAGTGTTTGCATTATAAACACTGTGAACTGCACCGGCGGGTGGATAGGATGACAGGCCCTGTGACGACACACTGGATTGCCGTCCTGTGTGAAGTGTGTTACTGCATTTCGCCCAGTGATTATCAGGGAAACCAGAGACACAGCAAGAGTGAACGGTTTAGTAAAAGCAGTCATTTTCATTGTTACTAATTTCATTAATACTAATACTACATATGAACAAATCTACTTTACAGGGTTTAGGGTCCTTGTGTCTAAAATGTCTGGACAAGTATGAAAAACATAGGTTGAAAAACAGATCTGAGTGCATGATTTCATGATACACCGTTTAGGGACAAAACAACTTAGATCACAAAATGCTTATGCCACAATAGGAACAAAACTGAAACCAAAGTTCAGTTTTCACCAGACCCACAGCATTGTATGTAAATATCTACATTGTTTGCTAAATGCAAAGGTTTGTTTCGGGATGTTACAGACATACATACTGTAACGTAGCATTTCATAACAATGGTTACACAAAAATGCCAACAATAGTGCTGCATTCTAAAAAGCTAAATAATTTAAATGATTGAAATAATAATGACACAATGTAAACATTTGCAATGGCACTGTTTCACTTGTGAAGAATACACTAGAATAACATGAACGATTTAAAATAATTTGTAATATTAATCGTAATCTATTTTAAAATTGATTGCTTTGTTTTTTGATTAAAATGAGTGTTAGGTGTTTGATAAATAAACTTCAGGCTAAAGGAATCAAATCAAAATCAAATCAAGGTTTATTTGTCACATACATAGTCATACACAGTACAGCTGGCAGTGAAATGCTTCTGTGACTGCTCAGACACAATAGCTACAAAACAGTAGACAAAAGATATATATTTATACAAAAATTTAAGTTAAAAAGAAACTTAAATATAATTTAAAAATAGAAGCAATTTAAAGTGAACCAAGTGTGCAAAAGTGACAACAGTTGTGCAGAAACTGAACATAATACTGAATCTATATTGTGCAACATAATGCAATAAGAGTGTGAATATTGTACACAAATACAAATCTATATACATATACTGTACATATACTGTACATCAGAAGGCTCAGAATCAGAAGACTCAGACTTACAGTACCTGTTGAGAATGACGAGGATCATACAGGGTGTCTAAAGTGTGGACACAGGAAATATCACTAACTATAACTATGTTACTAAAATACACACACATACAGTGTATCACGAAAGTGAGTACACCCCTCACATTTCTGCAAATATTTCATTATATCTTTTCATGGGACAACACTATAGACATGAAACTTGGATGTAACTTAGAGTAGTCAGTGTACAACTTGTATAGCAGTGTAGATTTACTGTCTTCTGAAAATAACTCAACACACAGCCATTAATGTCTAAATAGCTGGCAACATAAGTGAGTACACCCCACAGTGAACATGTCCAAATTGTGCCCAAATGTGTCGTTGTCCCTCCCTGGTGTCATGTGTCAAGGTCCCAGGTGTAAATGGGGAGCAGGGCTGTTAAATTTGGTGTTTTGGGTACAATTCTCTCATACTGGCCACTGGATATTCAACATGGCACCTCATGGCAAAGAACTCTCTGAGGATGTGAGAAATAGAATTGTTGCTCTCCACAAAGATGGCCTGGGCTATAAGAAGATTGCTAACACCCTGAAACTGAGCTACAGCATGGTGGCCAAGGTCATACAGCGGTTTTCCAGGACAGGTTCCACTCGGAACAGGCTTCGCCAGGGTCGACCAAAGAAGTTGAGTCCACGTGTTCGGCGACATATCTAGAGGTTGGCTTTAAAAAATAGACACATGAGTGCTGCCAGCATTGCTGCAGAGGTTGAAGACGTGGGAGGTCAGCCTGTCAGTGCTCAGACCATACACCGCACACTGCATCAACTCGGTCTGCATGGTCGTCATCCCAGAAGGAAGCTGACGCACAAGAAAGCCAGCAAACAGTTTGCTGAAAACAAGCAGTCCAAGAACATGGATTACTGGAATGCCCTGTGGTCTGACGAGACCAAGATAAACTTGTTTGGCTCAGATGGTGTCCAGCATGTGTGGCGACGCCCTGGTGAGAAGTACCAAGACAACTGTATCTTGCCTACAGTCAAGCATGGTGGTGGTAGCATCATGGTCTTGGGCTGCATGAGTGTTGCTGGCACTGGGGAGCTGCAGTTCATTGAGGGAAACATGAATTCCAACATGTACTGTGACATTCTGAAACAGAGCATGATCCCCTCCCTTCGAAAACTGGGCCTCATGGCAGTTTTCCAACAGGATAACGACCCCAAACACAACCTCCAAGATGACAACTGCCTTGCTGAGGAAGCTGAAGGTAAAGGTGATGGACTAAACCCAATTGAGCACCTGTGGTGCATCCTCAAGTGGAAGGTGGAGGAGTTTAAGGTGTCTAACATCCACCAGCTCCGTGATGTCATCATGGAGGAGTGGAAGAGGATTCCAGTAGCAACCTGTGCAGCTCTGGTGAATTCCATGCCCAGGAGGGTTAAGGCAGTGATAATAATGGTGGTCACACAAAATATTGACACTTTAGGCACAATTTGGACATGTTCACTGTGGGGTGTACTCACTTATGTTGCCAGCCATTTAGACATTAATGGCTGTGTGTTGAGTTATTTTCAGAAGACAGTAAATCTACACTGCTATACAAGTTGTACACTGACTACTCTAAGTTATATCCAAGTTTCATGTCTATAGTGTCGTCCCATGAAAAGATATAATAAAATATTTGCAGAAATGTGAGGGGTGTACTCACTTTTGTGATACACTGTACATATTGCATCACAAACAGTGGAAAACACAGTGAAGATGTTATTGTTTAATATTCTAATGAAATAAAATGTTGTTGAAAAATGTATTGAAATTTATTGCAAATGTGCATTTTGCCTGTGTGTCCAGATTTTAGGGACACCATGTACATTGGGCAGCTCTGTGGATGGTAAGCAGTCAGTTTTGAATATTCTGATATGCTTACCATGCACACACCATGATGCTCAACATAGTCCTACTCATACAAACGTTTGAACACCCCTGGTCATTCCATGTTGACAAAGAACATAGTTAATTATGACGTGTTTCTAATCGTTTTAGTGCACTGTTTATATTTATTAAATAGAGAATGAAACCAGATGGTGTTACATGTACCAAGAGCTTTTAAAAGTTACATTTTGTGTTTTTAATGCATCACTAAGTTGTTAAATACTTCACGTTAACAATAACTGTGCATTTATATGTTCAGAAGCTTGTTCCTTTCATTTCTGTATGATGACTTCTCCTGCAAAAGTTTAGACACCCCTGGTAAAATTCCATGTTGTTATTTTCCAGGTGAAAAGCACATTCTCTACAGAGAACAAAACTTCATTATGACATTTTTCTAATCATTGTAGTGCACAACTTTTATTTATTAAAACGAGAATAACACAAGATGTTACATGTACCAAGAGCTTTTAAAAGTTACATTTTGTGCTTTTAGTTTGTCACTAAGTTGTTAAATTATTCATATTAATGACTTACAGTTGTGACAGTATACTATCTAAGCAATTGAGGGTTAAGGGCCTTGCTCAAGGGCCCAACAGTGACAACCAGGCAGTGGTGGGGATTGAACCATTGAACCAGCAACCTTCTGATCACTGGAACAGTACCTTAACCACTAGGCTACAGCTGCCCTCGGTATGTGCAGATCTGGGAAAATCAACAGAACTGGGGGTGTCCAAACTTTTTGCATAAGGCTGTAATTGCTACTTAAAGGCTTTGAGTCATTATGTGTGGTACTTAAGCACACAAAATGACTAGGAAACACCGTCCTAATACTAATAATAGTACAGTACTAATATTAATAATAAAGTGACCTTGCAACACAATGGTCATGCTTTGTTTATTGCTATGATTATTGCGTATTACAAAGGGACCAGTCTCAAAGCATTGAATTACAGTACTTTAAAGCATTAAGGGCGACACAGAATCACTGAAATACACCACAGATCGTTTATTTTAAGCTAAAAATGCAGTTAATACTAAACACGGTATAAAATCAATCTGCATGTGAGTGTTTTATGGATCTTTCAGAATCAGCAGTAAAACGACTGCGCAGCGTTTGCGCAGGACACATGACGCGTGCGCCATTTGTTCTGAACATTTCCTGGTACTAATGATTTATACCGTGACAGAACCCGTTCTACAGTCGGGTTATTTGACGGATTCGTGCGGGTTTCACCCGGATCGCTCGGTTTCTGAGACGCCGTGCTGTCACACTTGTATAATCTCGTTTTATTCGATTTTGTGAGGCGTTTGGGGTAAAAGTTGGTGCGGGCTGCGTGACCACGTGACCGCTGCTGGCTGACTCGCCTCACTCACATGACTGGAACATTCCCGGTGTTGACGGCAAACTGAGGGCATGAAAGAGCTGCTCGGGTTTATCTGTTCTGCTTTTATTCTTTCCTAACCTCCAGCAGGGCATCGAGAGTGAACATTAGAAGAGCCTAAATTCGGCGTGATTTGTATTTGAGTGGAGCTGCGCGTTGTTTTGGCCTGAGTGCGTAACCGCAGGACGAGGCGTTTCTGAGATCTGCTGCTGCTGCTGCTGTCGTTGTTTACAGATCCTGAATCTGACCAGCAAAATGACCCACAAACTTCAGCCTGGCATCACCACTGCCTGCTTTCTTCTGATTGGTAAGTCTATATGAGACTCAGCTTTACCTAGGGCTAAAGAAATCCTACACAATGCTCATAAATAATCAGGAAAGGTCAGAATTATGCATGGATTATATTCACAAAATATGATCTCATCTTAATCCATGTAATAATACACAGATTCTTAAAGAATCACACTAATAAAGTCTTTTTCACGTCTTGTGGGCGCACTCATAAGTGCTTCCCAGTCCAGACTGGAGAATAATCATTAACCTCAGGGTTTAAGGTGCACTGGTCCTTATTTAATTGTTCCTGCTTTTGCAAATACAACAAGGCTGGTCTGTTCATATTTTTTCTTCTAGTCATCTATAAGACTTGATTCGAAGAGCCCTGAACTCCAGCTGTACTGCTCACAAACAAAAACAGGGCAGACTCTCGGCTAAATGACTTGCGTAATAATACAAGTACAGAGGTGTACATTTAAGTCAAGTCAAAATTCAAATTTATTTATATAGCGCTTTTTACATTAGACGTTGTCTCAAAGCAACTTTACAAAATCCAGAACTGACAGACACAAAAACCCCTGTTGAGCAAGCCGAGGGCGACTGTGGCAAGGAAAAACTCCCTTAAAATTACAGGAAGAAACCTTGAGAGGAACCAGACTCAGCAGGGCCCATCCTTCTTGGGTGGCCTGGAGGATACTTTAAATGAATAAGAATAAGAATCATTTACATTTTCGACATTTAGCAGTACTGTGACGATACACAAACTAAGCAATTGAGGTCTAAGAGCCTTGCTCAAGGGCCCAACAGTGACATCTTGGCAGTAGTGGGGCTTGAACCAGCAACCTTTTGATTTGAGTCCAGTACCTTAACTGCTAGGCTACAACTGCCCCATTTTGTCACTGAAACTTGTAGTTTGGTTTCTCCTATAAGACAGTACAGTGTTGAACCTTCATCTCATTTAAATAATTTGTTGAATACCACAATTGTCTAGAAAAGTCCCTTATGAGTAGGTGTCCTGCAAAGATCACACCAGGAGCACCGTTTGCAACCCTGAAATGGGTTAAAAAATACAAAGAACGCAATGGAAATAACAACAGATCTGCTAAAATCTTTCTAATCTATGTCATGTTCATGTAGTCACTGTTAAAAAACAAATAAATGTCAAACAAGACCGAGAGAACTTGGAACAAAACTGGGTTCAGAAAAGACCTGAGAGAGAATCAACTCTCTACTGCACTATTTCTGCACTAAAGAAATGTCAGAGTAGCAGTTAATCACTTCAAACTTAGTATTACTCAGTAGATTTAACAAAAGACCAAACTCAGCGTGGTTTAAATGACAGAAAATGAATGTTTTGTCATGTCATGCTTGATCTGATTAGGGCCGTTCAAACAGGAAGTCCTGAAATGATCCTGACGAGTTTGTCTGTAATTATGACTTGGTTGAAGTTCAGGCCTGAAATTCTGGTAATTAAGGGTTCCGAAATATTTTCCTGCCGCTGTAGCCGTGCTTTTTCATGCTTTTAAAACGTCATTCTGTTTGAATTGAATCTTAATGGCTTGTGTAAATAGTTGTTTTCATGCACACACACGACGTCTATAATTTAATCATGCTTAGAATAACTAGTTGTCCAAGCGGA
Organism: Trichomycterus rosablanca; assembly: GCF_030014385.1. Lineage (NCBI taxonomy): Eukaryota > Metazoa > Chordata > Actinopteri > Siluriformes > Trichomycteridae > Trichomycterus > Trichomycterus rosablanca. Next base: position 4,268,587 of record NC_086002.1, on the reverse strand, counting down.
GTTGCTGGCTTCATTGTCCAGACTTGGGTCACTTGATGGCTGGAGCTCTTTGTGCAGGAACAGTAGCTTGTCTGTGTCTGGCTGTGTCTCAAATCGCTCTCCTTCTCCCTAGTGCACTACCACAGGCTGTAATATCACAGATGTTACAGTGTCCAAAGTTCACTATATGTTTATGACTGAGATGTTTGAAACCAGGGCTGATTGTCTGTATGGGTGAAAGTCTGTTACCAGAGACCGAGTGTCACCAACTTTAGAAGTTCTAACTGAAGTTACAGTAGACCCTTGACTTACGAATTTAATTGGTTCCAAACGGCTGTTCTTAAGTCAAAATGTTTGTTAGTTAAACCTACTGTATTTTTCCCATAAGAAATAATGTAAATACAATTAATCTGTGCCAGACCTCCCAAACCCCCCCTTACCCCTTACCTAACCTTTCTAATGTCTTTAAGTGTCTTTTTTCGTTGTAAATACAAGTATATTTTCTTTTAAATCTTAATAATAGAATAGACATTCCTGTAATAAACAATAATACTTTACTGAGCCGATTTCCCTCTTCTCTCTCACTCACTGTCCCCTCTGTCTGATACACAGTGACAGCTACTGGCAGGAGTGATTATACAACATTAAATGTAAAAGATTTGTTCATTTTCTCACCACTGCGCTTCCTCTGCACCTTCTTTGGGAACATTTTAATATTGAATTTTACAAAATATAAAGAAAACATCAGAAAAACACTGTCCGCTGTGCGAATGATCACTCACTGTATATATATATATATATATATATATATATATATATATATATATATATATATATATATATATATATATATATATATATATATATATATATATATATATATATATATATATATATATATATATATATATATATATATATATATATATATATATATAGAGAGAGAGAGAGAGAGAGAGAGAGAGAGAGAGAGAGAGAGAGAGAGAGAGAGAGAGAGAGAGAGAGAGAGAGAGAGAGAGAGAGAGAGAGAGAGAGAGAGAGAGAGAGAGAGAGAGAGAGAGAGAGAGAGAGAGAGAGAGAGAGAGAGAGAGAGAGAGAGAGAGACGGTCGGAGTCAACTCAGAATGTTCGTATGGTAAACCATTCGTAACTCAAGGGTCTACTGTATTTGAGTTATTTAAGTTATTTGAATGAGCTTCATTAGATTTAATTTTATCATTTTTTTTGCTTGATAAAATGAGGATGAGGAAATGCCCCCCTAATTCTTTCTAAATTGCCATTATTCCTTAAATAAATCTAATTAAAAGATATATAAAAAACTCAGCCAGTTGATTAGAGAACATCCAGCACATTACGTGCATGTTTTAGAGTTTTTTTTTAACCAGTGTTGAATTATTAAATATGTGTAGGTTAATAGAGATTCAAGGAAATGACTTTGTGTTATTCGTCAGTGAAGCTTTTAAAATATCGATGTAGATTTGCCTACAAAGCAGGTCAGTATTTGAAAAGTACAGATGTTTGTAGACATTAAATGTAGAGATAGTTCCTGCATAGTGAATTTATTTAGAAATATTGCCTTTTATTCCCATCAACCGGTTTATCTTGGTCAGGTTTGTGGTTATAACACTGGGCGTGAGGCAGAAGTACCCTGTCCCAATCCACTTCAATCCACAATAAAAATAATAACTGTTCATCCCAGAATTAATACACGTTCCAGTGGAACCGCAGCAGTATGCTAGCCCACGACTGCTAAGCTCTGGGTTCAAATCTCAAAGTTGCCATTGGATGGCTGGGCGGACATGTACAAAGAAAGAAATGATTGGCTATGTCTAAGGGGGGGGGCTTTGAGATTTGAACCTGGATCTTAGCAGTGGTGGGCTAGCATAATAGACTGCTGTGCCACTCGAACGCTTATTAATTCTGGGATGAACAGTTATTATTTTAATTGTCTCTACCAAGTCATAGCCTAGTGGTTAAGGTACTGGACTAGTAATCGACAGATTGCTGGTTCAAGCCCCACCACTGCCAGGTTGCCCCTGTTGGGCCCTAAAGCAAGGCCCTTAACCCTTAATTGCTTAGACAGTATATACTGTCACAGTACTGTAAGTCACTTTGGATAAAAATGCTGAAAATGTAAGTCATGAAGTCCAAGGATCCGTCTGTGGATCCCCATGATCAAATTGCACAACATCTGAGCAAATCAAATTGCAACATGTCTAAACCTCAACCAGCTGACTCATCTTAGGAATGATTAAAGAAAAAAATGGTCTCAACAAGAGAGCTGAATACTTAAATAAATTAGAGACTTTAGTTTTTGATTTTCAATTCATTATTGGAGAAACTCGAACATGTTTTCACCATAATTATGGTTGAAGGAGTGCAGATGGATGGGTGCAACGGTACAATCATACTAGCCCAGTTCCTCAGAGATCCGCGGTTCATATCTCAGGAGGGCTATCGGCTGGTCAGGTGTCGGCACAGACATGTTTGGCTGTGATGTCGGAGGTGGGTGTGTTGGGTGGCGGAACAGCCTAGATAATGAGAGGTGCGCTTGTCTGTGTGCTCTCTGTGCTGATCACAAGCCTGGATAAAAATGACTATTGTGTAAAAAAGGGCATTCAGCATAAAAACTCGCTCGTCTGCCTTCACACGCATATGAACTTGAGTGACGTCCCATTCTTAATCCATAGTGTTTAATATGATGTCGGCCCACCCTTTGCAGCTATAACAGATTAAACTCTTCTGGGAAGGCTTTCCACAAGGTTTAGGAGTGTGTTTATGGGAATTTTTGACTATTCTTCCAGAAGTGCATCAGACACTGATGTTGGACAAGAAGGCCTGGCTCGCAGTCTCTGCTCTAATTCATCCCGAAGGTGTTCTATCAGGTTGAGGTCAGGACTCGGTCAGGTGCAGACCGGTCAAGTTCTTCCACACCGAACTGGCTCATCCACGTCTTTATGGACCTTGCTTTGTGCAGTGGTGTGCAGTCATGTTGGAACAGGAAGGGGCCATCCCCAAACTGTTCCCACAAAGTTGGGAGCATGAAATTGTCTAAAATCTCTTGGTATGCTGAAGCATTAAGAGTTCCTTTCACTGGAACTAAGGGGCCGAGCCCGACTCCTGAAATCCCCCCTCCAACTTTATACTTGGCACAATGCAGTCAGACAAGTACTGAATTCAATGATTTGGATGGGTGAGTGAATACTTTTGACAGTATAGCGTATGTGGACCAGAGTGATCCACTGTGGAGACTCATGAAAATCAGACACCCTGTATTTGGATCAGAGCTTTTTTGTATAAATATAAATGCAGCTTTTTATGTAAATTGCTTTTTTATTGTGAGTTTTCTCATTTTCTCACCTTTGTTATACAATTCCAAATCATTAAAGACTGTTCTGAGGAGCACAGTAAGAACTGGAAACACTGGTGTTTTTGTATGGTCACAGTGCAGTGATAAAGAGCCTGGGCTATGTCCCAGAAGTGGTACACATTGTACCCAGTATTGACCTGCTATTCTTACATACTGTTATGTTCAGCCTCAGCCCTTATTTACATTATTCAAACCGTGTTTTGGTTAATAAAAAGCTCTTAGCTCCCTCTGCTGGTCACGACTTCACACAGTTCAGATTCAGACTGAGGTAATGTGGTGAATCTGGACATGATAGCTGGTTTACTGTAATACAAATCATTGTGCATAACTATTACGTTGTATTTGTCTATTTTACACTTTTTAAATAAAGTCTACAAACCCCATTTCAGGAAAAAACAAGAACCTGACAAATGTACAAAGAAAAGATAAGAAAATTGTAAACAATATTAGCTATGAGATGCAATTACTATTATACATCAGACTGGTAATAACAACTATACAATAAAAACTATATATATTCTATATGTAAATATATACATACACTATATTGCCAAAAGTATTCACTCACCCATCCACATCATTGATTTCAGGTGTTCCGATCACTTCCATGGCCGCAGGTGTATAAAACCAAGCACCTAGGCGTGCAGACTGCTTCTACAAACATTTGTGAAAGAATGGGTCGCTCTCAGGAGCTCAGTGAATTCCAGCGTGGTACCATGATAGGATGCCACCTGTGCAACAAGTCCAGTCGTGAAACTTCCTCGCTACTAAATATTCCACAGTCGACTGTCAGTTCTATTATAATGAAGTTATAAAGTGGAAGCGATTGGGAACGAGTTCCAGTGAAAGGAACTCTTAATGCTTCAGACAATTTCATTCTTTGTGGGAACAGTTTGGGGATGGCCCCTTCCTGTTCCAGCATGACTGCACACCAGTGCACAAAGCAAGGTCCATAAAGACGTGGATGAGCCAGTTCGGTGTGGAAGAACTTGACTGGCCTGACCTCAACCCGATAGAACACCTTTGGGATGAATTAGAGCGGAGACTGTGAAGACTTTTTTCGGAGACTTTTGAAGAGAAATGTCATTTAGTTTAAAACGATTGCCAGTAATTGAGGTCTTTTACCATCTACTACACAAAATATTGTGAAAACAGTCAGGTAATCCAGAGAAATCTCAGTCCCTGTAGTACAAGAGAAACTACAGTTTAATGTGTGTGACTCTGAGGTCTCAGATATCAAACCGACATGCTGCCATGGTAAATATAGCCACATGGACTCTGGAGCACTTTTGGAAAGCAGCTGTTACTCAGCACAGTCTGTTACTGCCTCAAGAAATGCAACCTGAAACCCTGATACACAAGGAGAACGCTGTACAGCAATTGTGTGCAGGAACGCAGTAGAGCTTTCTGGGTTTTCCTGAGCTCATATCAGATGGACTGAAAGACTGCTGTGGTCAGAAGACTTATGTGGTTGCATCGGTGTGCACATCATGAGTGACTCGCATGTGTGTGAAGGGATTTTTGACACATCGAGGCAACTGGGAAGTCATTTACATTACATTTACATGTTCAGCATTTAGCAGATTCCTTTATCCAAAGCAATTACAATTGAGACTGTATACATTGCAAGCAATTGAGGGTTAAGGGCCTTGCTCAAGGGCCCCACAGTGGTAATCTTCCAGTTACTTGTCCTGTACTTTAATTGCTGAGCTAACACTACCCAGTCCATGATTGTTTCAGCAATACAGTGTCATGCATTATTCTGCACCTGCCACAATAGTGTGGCTTTGTAGACACAGAGCGAGTGTGCTTAACTGGCCTGCCTGCAGTCCACAATGTGCAGCTGAACAACCTTGAGCCTGTCTAGAACCTAGAAAACCTTTTTTATTTTATAATACGGTTTTGTTCAGCTCTAATGTATGCATCATTAAAAAGGTTTTTATTTATTGATTTTTGCAGTGTGTTCGAGCACTAATACTTGTGGAGGGTGACATAAAATCTGAATTCAAGACTAGACACAACTGATGTGTGCTTGCCTGTGTCTCTACATTTAAAGAGGATGTTGTGTTAGTGGCAGGAGTTGACAGAGGGCGCCAGACTACATGAGTATTAGATATAGCCAATTAAAAACACATTATAAAGAATCTTATTTTTCTTGTAATATTAGAAAGTTTTGAACCTTATTCAATCAGAAAATATCTTAATATAATATCCTGTCTTATTAGTTTATTTATTTATTAGGATTTTAACGTCATGTTTTACATTTTGGTTACATGGTTACATTTGGTTATATCAAACACAGTCTTGGATAATCTTGTGTCTTCAATTCGTTTCACTTACACTTGTGTAGGAAACCCACACAGACAGAAGGAGAACATGCAAACATCACACAGAAAGTACCTGAACCGCCCCACCAAGGGATCGAACCTGTGAGGCGACAGTGCTACCCACCGAGCCACTGTGCAGCCCCTGTCTTATTAGAAAACCTGCATCGTTCATGCAACTTTCAGGTCACAGAGGGTTTTTAAAGGGTTAAAACTCTGTGTTCCCACTTTTACAAGCCACCTACCACGTTATCTTGAAAAATCCTTGAAGAACCTGAATCATATGAATACAGTCAGTGATAACGAACCTACTTGTAGCTACATAATCTGTGTCAGCTGAAGTAACTGCAGTCAGGTGATTGTAAAGGTATGGAATAAATTTTATGGTGCTGCTTTCTGTTGCAGGTTTGCTGACCGTGGCTCATGCTGTAACACTTGAGGTGAAGAATGGGAATAATACCTGCATTAAAGCTGAGCTCTCCGCCAACTTCACCATCAAGTACAACACCAGCACCAACGGAACTGTGAGCACTCTGTTAATACCTACAGTATAATTATCGTGCTGGTACCACCTTAAATTTATAGTCAAATTTATAAACATTTGTAACATGTTTATGTAACATACGTCATGTATAATGAAAGGCGAAACAGTCATGGATGCACCCCCCCGAGACATAGTCAGTCATGTCTGTGTAGACGCATGCTGAGATATGAACCCTGATCTTAGTAATATGTGGCTAGCGTGATCAACCGCTGCACCACCTGAGCGCCATAAATGTTATTACTTTTGTAAAGAGCACGTTGCTATAAAAGTCATGTGATGTCCGTGTGTTATAAAGCTGATCTGAATGCACTTGAAAATGTCATTTCATGCACTAAATTTTGCTGAATGTCATAATGCCGTAGACTTTACTGACTTTTAGTGGCTAGCGAGAGCCGAGCATTCAGTCACATCTCAGACGCTCTCTGAAATATTGGGAATCCATGACGGGAGGGTAAACTAGGCTAGTCCACTTCCACTTAAAAACAGGATTAGAACTCCCACTGTGCTAGGTCTGTCGGGTGACTACATACAGACATGATTGGCTTTGTCTGTGGGTGGTGGCCACGGCACAGAAAGAATTGGTGTCCTGTCCCGGGTGTGTTATTGTATTGTGAGCAGTGATTCTGGGGAAGCTGGACCTAAACCAAGACCCTGATCAGGATAATGCAGTGGATAGATGGATGGAGGGATTGGATTGATTGAATTGATTGGACAGACCATAATTTGTTGACGTTACTATGTTTTTGATGAATGCAGGCCACAGTGCAGGTGACGCTCCCGGACTCAGCAGTAGTGGGCAATGAGAGTTCTTGTGTTGGATCTGGAGACTCCCAAAAGCTGCAGGCATCGTTCGGAGCCGGGCACTCTCTGAGTCTGGTGTTCGCCAAGGATGGAAAATTGTACCGTGTGTCCAACCTGAGTCTGAGCTACAACCTGAGTGATAACAACACCTTCCCAAATGCTTCTGGTTCAGGTACAAAACAAACATGAGAGCATCTTCATGCTTATGATTTAGACAGTAGCTATAAGAATAAATACACATATTGATCAAGTAAGTGTAGAGCTGGTCATTGAACCCACCTGGAAAAGGACACAAGTGATTTTTACTGTCACCTACAGTGGGGAGGATGGTTAGAGAGGCAAACTTTTTCTTCAGACATTACAGCTACAGTTGGAGGTTTACAGAACATGACTGCATTAACCGTACACCTCGGTGTTAACTAATTATTAGGAAGAGAAATAAGCCAGATAATAAAAACATTTTCTTTGATCAAACATTCCCCACCCCTGGTGTTTGCTGAATGTTACTGAATCATTAACTTTAACCAGGTTCCATATTCAGATAAGGAAATAATAATAGGTCTGGCATAAAAAATGCTTTACTAAAGGCCATGGTGACCCAGCTGGGAACCAGACTGTCTTGTGATTGGATCATCTAGCAGGACATTACAATACTTTTGGCCATATAGCGGATGTCAGTGGAACATCCCTAACTGTGATAGATAGATAGATAGATAGATAGATAGATAGATAGATAGATAGATAGATAGATTAGATAGACAGACAGACAGACAGACAGACAGACAGACAGACAGACAGAAAGAAAAACAGACTGATAGACAGATAGATAGATAGCTGGACAGACAGACAGACAGATAGATAGCTGGACAGACAGACAGATAGATAGACAGGCAGATATATAGCTAGACAGACAGACAGACAGACAGACAGACAGACAGACAGACAGACAGATAGATAGATAGATAGATAGATAGATAGATAGATAGCTGGACAGACAGACAGGCAGATATATAGCTGGACAGACAGACAGATAGATAGACAGACAGACAGGCATATGTACAACAGATAGATGGACGGACGGACAGACAGACAGATAGATAGATAAACAGACTGATAGATGGACAGAATTAATTACTCAATAAATTGCTTTTAAGCAAATAAGAAAGCTGTGGGAAGGGGAACCAAATACTGGCGGATCTGTCAATGATAAATGTATTGAAGACGTTATAACTTCCAGGTGAGTTCTGTAGCTGGGAATGGAAGAAAATTTTAAACGTGCAGACAGGACGAACAAACCCAGTACTGTGGTAAAGTGGGCTGACATGGTATAAAATCTAGTGAGGACCGACTGGACGATTCACAGAGCCGCCCTGAATCAGCACATTTCTGTACGGTCTTATTATTGTCTCAAACATCTCATGTGAACAACTCTTATCTACAGGCGTCGTTACACAGAACACGAACACCTCTGGGATCTTGGCACAGCTCAACACCACCTACAGGTGTAACAGCAACTCCCCGTTTTCACTGGGAGGCTCGGGTGTCACCGTCATCCTCTCCAAAGTCCACATGGAGGCCTACATGACCAGCGCTAACATGAGCACTAATGGTATGGAGTTCAGATGATGCACAATAACAGTTCATTCTTTCACCATTTCGCTTTACTGTACTTATATTTTCATGCTGTGTTTTGTTTCTGCTTTGCCACAGAGAGCATTTGTTCAGCCGATCTGCCCGTCACCACCACTGTTGCCACCACCACCGTTGCCCCCACCACGCTGCCCCCATCTCCCACTCCCCCAAGCAAGCCAGACACTGGCACCTACAATATCACCACTGGTAACGCCACCTGTCTGCTGGCCAAAATGGGGCTGCAGCTTAACGTAACGTACGACTCTAAGTCTCAGAACAAGGTAAGAAACACAAAATGCGATCGCCTCCTTGTGGAGGCTTTATGTTACATCTTGAAACCCACAGTGGGGCCAGATTGTGCAGAGCAGAGGGAGTAAGATGCATTGTTTGTGCATCGCTTGAAAAGAAAGTTGAAAAACCCTGATCTAGGGAGGGTGGAACGGCTTCATTTGTCATACACACACACACACACACACACATACTCATGTACAGCACATTGAAATGCATAATTCACATGTCCCTGGGGTCAGAGTGCAGGGTCGGCCATTGTAAGGAGATTCTAGAGCCGAGAGGGTTGAGGGCCTCGCTCAAGGGCCGCATAGTGGCTGCATAGCAGAGACTGGGATTCAAACCCACAGCATTCTAGTTGGTAATCCACAGCTTTACCCGCTAGGCACATTTGACCACTCAGAAAGGATAAAGTGACCTCAGTCTTAATACACCTGTATTATCCTCAACCCTCAGTGACCACCTAGTGCATCACTTTATAAATGAATTTAAATACCAGTGGACCTATAAAAGACAAATCACAACCATTCCTGCCATGAACATGGCCCAAGGGCAGACATGGGGTTTAAAACTAAACACTGAACTAAATACCAGTGATGTACTGATATATAAGTATCAGCATTTCTGTTCCAGCTGACCAGCAAACTCCTTGGTATCAATATTTTTTTATTACATTTTAGAGGGTGGCACGGTGGCTAAGTGGGTAGCACTGTCGCCTCACAGCAAGAAGGTCCTCGAATCGATCCCCAGATGGGGCGGTCCGGGTCCTTTCTGTGTGGAGTTTGCATGTTCTCCCCGTGTCCGTGTGGGTTTTTTCCGGGAGCTCCGATTTCCTCCCACAGTCCAAAGACGTGCAAGTGAGGTGAATTGGAGATACAAAATTGTCCATGACTGTGTTTGATGTAACCTTGTGAACTGATGAATCTTGTGTAATGAGTAACTACCGTTCCTGTCATGAATGTAACCAAAGTGTAAAACATGACGTTAAAATCCTAATAAACAAACCAACAATTACATTTTAGTATTTAGAAGCCTTGTTCAGGTAATTCTTGCCCTGTGACCAGTGTTTCACACTGAAACCAGACCTGCCATGACCAGAATAAACTGGATAGTAAAAATGAATGTAAAAATGAAGCCAAGCTCATGCTTTTTTTGGTCGTATTTGTAGCTTCTGTTTCTTTCCTGTTAATATCCTGTCTTTTCGACTCATACTGAACTAAACTCGTTACCGTTCAGACTGTGCAGGGCATCGTGAACATGCAGCCCAATAAGACGTCCTATTCTGGTTCGTGTGAGAACGATACAGCTATCCTGCTGCTGAAGGAGGAGCTCACCAACCTCAGCTTCACATTCAAACTGGTGAGAGCTTTACTAAACAATCTACCACCTACACCACAAATCCATTTTCAGCTCGTAATGAGGTCTAATATACGTCTTCTTCATACCTGCAGAATGCCACCACCAAGAAGTATCACCTCAGTGCTGTCAACGTGTCTGCCAGGTGGCCCGACATGAAGGGTAGGAATTAAATCCCAGTGTTTACTGGTCGTGTTTAATTAATCTCATTTTACTCGACCTATGTTTACAGGAGTGTATTGTGTAGATCAGCGGTCCACAACCTTTTTTTACATCATGGACCGGCTTCATATAAGATATAATTTCACGGACCAGCAAGGGCGGTAGGATTTAACTAGGGCTGTCAAACGATGAAATTTTTTAACCGCGATTAATCTCAGAATTTCATATAGTTAATCGCGATTAATCGCATTTTGTTTTTTTTTAAAGGAGGTGGTTTTATTGTTATGGCTGATCGGTGTACATACACTAACATACACAAAAACTCATTCACAATCAACACAGTCTTGTTCCCTGGGTTCTGACAACTCATACTAGCGACTATATTACTTGCATCTTTGCACAATATTGGATTGTTTTTGCACCTTATTCTACCTGCTGCTATATAAACCCTACGCTGCTAACTGGATATCAGAATAAGTTTTTATTAGGGCTGTCGAAGTTAACGCGATAATAATAACACGTTCCAGTGTTGCCAGATTGGGCGGTTATCCGCCAAATTGGGCGTATTTTGTTGGAAAACAATTTAATAGCATTTAAATAACACTTCTGTTTAAAAGAAAATATTCAGTTTTAAGAAGCACCAGCATTGTAGAAGGATATTAAAAGTAAAGTCAATTTTCAATGCTGATTTGGCTTAATAGTGTTGGTCAGTCTGTATCATATTCTTGAAATGATAAAGTATTGCAAAGGAATATCTTTGAAATTCTTCCTCATAATGTTAAGGTTGCTATATTTTGGTTTTTCACTTGTCAGGGAAAATTAAGAGAGAAAAAAGCTTATTATTATCATGCGTGTGATATATATCATTTACGTGATCTGCGTATCACGTTACCACTGTACGTCACTGAGCTGATATGTGTATCAGTTAACGGCACTTTTTTAAAATCGCGTTAAATTGAGATTGCGTTAACGCGTTATTATCGCGTTAACTTCGACAGCCCTAGATTTAACATAAAATTATTTGACGTGACTGAAATAGGTTACGTGTGAAACGCGTCAAGAGGAACAGGCGGATGCTATTAAAAGAAAATCCGTTTTTTTTAAATAAAGCATCTTTCAGAGTGTAATTGTCAATTTACACTCAGTGTTGGGGACCTGAATAAACGGGTGGAAAAATACATGTGGGAATGTTTGATGATGCAATTAAATGCTAAGCAGGCTCCGTCGACCTTTATATTGACTCGAGATAGCAGGAGAAAAAGATCGAACTAAGGGTTATTACAAAGGCGTGGATGGCAGAAGCTTCGGTTTCATGCCTTTTTATGGCATATTGGTGCACACAAAGTGATGTTACATTAGGGGCATCTGCTGGCAGGGTTTGGGCTTGTCCCATTACAGGAAGGGTTCACTGGTACTTAATAGATCTATCATGATAGGACTGGTTTCTTCAGGATGATATCAGCCCATTTACAGGATGGTTTGATGAGAATGAATATAATATGGGTGCCGTAGTCTGTTACACTAGCCCACCATCGCTGGAATTGGCTTTGTTTTTATTGGTGCTGGACTGGTTCCCTGTCCAGGGTATTCCTGCCTTGTGCCTACTGTTTCCCGGGGTAACCGGACCCGCTGCGAACCTGATCAGGATAAAGCGGTTGATGGCAGACAGGAATACTTTAGACTAGGGATGTAACGATACACTCTACCCACGATGCGATACGATTCCCAATACGATTTTTTCCTGAATTTCTTTTTTTTTTTAAACAAAATGAAATTGAAGACAAATTATGACAAAGTTTCCTTTTATTATTTCTTTGGAAAAAAAAAATACTGTATTTGTGCTTATCTTTTATTTATCTGAATAATGAATGCCCTTTTATTTCTGAGGTAGGTACAAACTATGCAAAATAATGCTTATTGTGTAAAAAAAAAACTGAAATGAAATTTTAAAACAAATCCAACATTATATAAATAAATGAATAATACAAATAAAGAAAGTATCCTCACATAAATAAATTTGGCTGGAAAATCCCCTACCTGGCAACTTTGTGAAGTGCCGTGAACCAGGCGAGGTGAATAGCGCCAGTGCCCTCTGCTGTTTAAAGTAAATATCGACTCATCCTAAATGAATAACCGATTACATGTGCACCGTTTTTAACTGTCTTGTGGTGCATCGTTACATCCCTACTTTAGACAGGGCGCTAATTCATTGCAGGGCTTCGCCAATTGTAGCCGGTCACGGCTGTGTAGACGCCCAGCCGGCCGATAGTGAACTGAATTTCAGTGACTGCCCCTAAATTAAAAGAAACTTGTTTTTCTTTTTTCCTCTCAGCACAGAAAACTGACGTTCATGTTCTGCTGTGTTTTTGTTCCCCGCAGCACCATTCAGTACCAGTAACAGCTCTCTGATGGAGATGCCAGGCACGCTGGGCCACTCGTACATGTGCAGTCCTGAGCAGACTGTGTCAGTGGTGGACACCTTCTCCCTCAACACCTTCCAGGTTCAGGTGCAGCCCTTCGGAGTTCAAAACAACAAGTTCGGATCAGGTATGAAGCAGCTCATTAAGAAGAATAGAAGAATTTGTTTGTTGTATAAATAAACACGTGTGCAGTACAATTAAATTCTTTTTCCACATATCCCAGCTTGTTTGGAAGCTGGGGTCAGAGCGCAGCGTCAGTCATTGTACAGCGCCCCTGGAGCAGACAGGGTTGAGGGCCTTGCTCAAGGGCCCAACAGTGGCTGTATGGCAGAGGCTAGATTTGGACCAACAATCTTTCGATTGATAGCCCAAAGCTCTACCCACTAGGCTACCACTGCCCCAGTGAGGGTCAATTCAAAGCCTCATATTTATTGAAAGCGATGTCAGTGGTTTTTAGACACCGACACTTGTGCAGCTTTCATTGTTTTTTTACCACTTACAGAGCCAAATTGTGTACATGTTGTTCCGGGCACCTTTCTTGAAGCAGAAGCAACCTTTAGACCAGCGGTTCTCAACCTTTTTTTTTCCTCATAGACCCCTTTGTGTTCAAAAAATTATGATATTGTTCATATGCTTTCAGCAGGAATGACAAAAGGTGCTAAAGCAGAATCCTTCGTAGTCGCCGTCCGCTCACCTTTTGTGGGGGGGCAAAGCCTGGTCTGGCCTCCCCGGTTGAGACCCACTGCCTTAGACCATCTTCCCCAACAGAAACAGCCAGTTGTGTTTGTCTAGGTGCCTGGCTGGTGGACAATACAGCTGCTCATTAGACTGGTTGCTTCTGTATATTTGCCTGTATATGCTTAGAACTGACACTAAGGGGTGGCACTCTGGCTCGGTGGGTAGCACTGTCGCTTCACAGCAAGAAGGTCCTGGGTTTGATTCCTAGGTGGAGCGGTCCGGGTCCTTTCTGTGCAGAGTTTCCCACAGTCCAAAACAGTAACTACCGTTCCTGTCATGAATGTAGCCAAAGTGTAAAACTAATAAATAAATTAATACATGCTTAGAACTGGCACTAACAGAGCACAGACACCGCCTCCACTCCTTGTCAGACATTTAGCCAATCGTGTCCGTGCAGACACCCGACCAGCCGGTGGCACAACTGAGATTCGAACCCTGAATCCCCAGATCTCAGCATAGTAATGATGTAATAATGGTAAAGCAACATGTGGGACAGTACCGGTCTGTGATCGTTACTGTATGATGATATCCAGACCGCCTCGTCTGATTCCTCTGCTCACGTTTATCGTTCATCTCTTCCCAGCTGAGGAGTGTCCAATGCAGAAGGACAACATGCTGGTGCCCATCATCGTGGGAGCCTGTCTGGCCGGCCTGGTCCTCATCGTCCTGGTGGCCTACCTGATCGGCAGGAAGAGGAGTCGCGCAGGCTATCAGACCATCTGAGACAATATCGACTGACTGGGACCGCGCTGACACGAAAAGACCGGAGTGTGTGTGTGTGTGTGTGTGTGTGTGTTTGTGTTTGAACCTTTTTCTCCATTCGCTTTCCTCCTATATGAGGAAAAATACAGGGGTCAAGTGAACTGCTCACAGGCTGACCGACTGGGTCCCTGAAACATGCATGTGTAGGAGTCGGTCGAAATGATCGGACTCCTAAACAGTGGGCCAGTAACTTATCAGTTAAAGAATATTAGGAAGCTTCACTATAATACGTGTCGTTTTGTCTCACTTTTATTTAGGCAAATTTCACATCCTGCATTAAAATGGCTGGTAGTTCAAATTCTATTTAGGAAAAAAATTTAAAGATTTACTGATTGTTAGATTCACTGTAGCAATGAAAACAATTTAGGGAATATTTGTTGGAACATGGGTGGGGTAAAAAAAACCTGTAATGCCTTCATGCTTTCGCAGTTTGTTTGTTTGTTTTAACCCTGTCAGAATTTGGGTGAGGCGTTAATTCTGATATTAGGGCTTGTCCTTTTCTGCTTTTGGTTATCTAATGGCTGGTTTACTGCAGTTACATACAGATCATCACTCAAATTCTACCAGTGTGTCAGAATTATCCCTAAAGAAGTGTCTCAGATCTCAGAGCACGTCCATGTTGAAGCAAAAGCTTAGCAAATCTCAACCACGAGCAATAGAGTCCCCCACATTTGGCTGTTTTTCAGGACATCAGTTAGCCTTCATGTGCTCCATATAGTTCACTTATATAGTCAACTTATTAATAATGTTGGGATCTTAGCAACTTTAATTCCATTGAGTTTGGTGGCATAGTGACTTTAGCCGACTTTACCCGGCTAAATCGATTAAATTAGTGACTCGTGTTGGTCACTCGCTTAATGTGGAAGCAACTGGCCATAAGTATCCAACAAATGACCATAGATTAGCTTGTAAAGTTGATTTTTGATATTGTGAGGCAGTTTTTCTATACTAACGTCTCATTCTGAATTGTGGCTGGGTTCGATCCCCAGGTAGAGCGGTCCGGGTCCTTTCTGTGTGGAGTTTGTGTGGGTTTCCTCCAGGAGCTCCGGTTACCTCCCACAGTCCAAAGACCTGCAAGTGAGGTGAATTGGAGACACTAAATTGTGCACGACTCTGTTCTTGATGTGATGAATCTTGTGTAATGAGTAACTATCGTTCCTGTCATGAATGTAACCAAAAGTGTAAAACATGACGTTAAAATCCTAATAAACAAACAAAATTCATTTGAGTTTAGGTGCACTGAGACCACCTTGACATCCAGCAGTAAACAAAATGAGAGCAAACGTACCATTGACGCCTGAGAAACAAATGCTGTGTGATCACTAGCAGGTCATCATTGACATGTTAAGTATCTGGTGGTACTGATCACATCTTAAATTTTGACAGGTTGCGATGCAATGGGATTCTAGGCTTAAAATCGAAATTCCTGGCCGCTCAGATGGCACAGCGGTAAAATACACACTGAACATCAGAGCTGGGATCTCGAATACATCGTATCGAGTCTCGAGTCCGCCTGACGTCTAAGGATGAGCAACCACATGAACACCGATTGGCCTGTTGTTCAGATAGGGGTGGGATATTAAGCCGGATAGGTCTCTCTCTCATAACTAATGCAATTATGACCTCTGCTGGCTGATTGAGGGCACCTGCACAGAGACGGGAAAAGAGTGCCGTCAGGGTGTGTCTCTCCATACACAGTGCTGATCCGCATTGCACTCGTTGAAGTGTAGGTGACAAAATGCATACGGCTGCTGCCCACATGTCGGAGGGGTGTGGGTTAGCTTCGTTCTCCTTAATCAGAGCGGGGATCGGCATCGGTGGAGAGGAAGCATGATGCAATCGGGCAATTGGACGCACTAAAAGGGGAGACGAAAGGGAGAAAATGCATAAAACAAAATATTAAAAACAAATGGAAATTCCTCCCCGCTTAATCGCTGTGATCCGTTTGCTATTTAGTAATCCGTTATTATTCATATAAACCCACTGGTTTGCACCAACATCCTCAGTAGGAGGGGCTGGACGTTATGATGATATAGCCACGTCACTACAATTCATCACAAACATTTTAAATAGCTTCGATATGAGAGATCAGATCTCTCATAAAGTTGAAACGTTTTCCATCCTCCTTACTCAAAATGTACATAATTGCTCAGGGCAGGAGTTAATAGGGTTAATACTGAGCACAGGATGGTTATCTGGGATCTGATTAGATTTTGACAGAAAGCTTCACGTCTGACGTCTTCATAACTGACTTGTGACAAAGTCATTATGAGCTGCTGTCAGAGTTACATCAGGATGTTCCTCGTTCCTTCTTTTGAATGAATTGTTTGTGTAAATAATAATTCTAACGTGATGTATAAAATGACCAGCTATGTATCTTGTGGCAACAGTAAACAGCCTTACAGGATTAAGTGCTTCAATTAAACTGACCATAAATCATTTAATAATTTAATTGAACCCAGAAGAAGCATTAAGGAGAATGGAGTACAAGGTTTAGGAGAACACAAACTGGAGGAGTAACAGCATCAAATGAAAGCTTACAAGCTCAGATTCAATATTAATGCGTTTGGTAGAAATGTTCTAGAATCACAGCCACGTCAGTTCAAGCTGAAGGACGGATTTAACAGCTGCTTTTTCACCTAGCGTTAGCATTATATACGAACGACTGAATAGATATATGACAGTTATAGAAAATAATACTCGACGTTTCCGTTTTCTGTTCATTTCACACACTAAGCTTTTAAATCAACCCGCGAAAAGTCAGTCTGGTTTTGGTTCCACACAGCAAAAATGATTCAGCTGGAGTTCATGCACACACTCTAACACAAATATAATCCTGCCTGTCACCGGTCTGAAACAGGTTTAACTGACTTTACCCGGCTAAATCGATTAAATTAGTGACTCGTGGTGGTATTTTCTATAATAACGTCTCACTATGAAGAAATAAAAGTGTGATCATGATGCTAATTGTGGCTGAGATCATTCCCCCAGAAATACCACAAATAAACATTCTCATCTAGATTTAAAAGACTTAAATGACCTAAATCAGTTCGGTGAGCACAGTGCTCATGACTTGTGTAGTTTTATTATTGTTAAATTTGTAGATAAACGAGACTAAAATGAATTTGCTTAATTGCTTAATGATGTTCTAACATTAGAATGGAGGACAGATTTGATCCTTGTTTCTCCCTGCTTTGTTTTTACTCTTTTCTTTTGGCAATTCAAGTAAAAAAGGGAAGAACTCACGAGGCTCCGAGTCTCTATTCTATGTATTTTGTATAGAAACGTGTGACTTGTTCATGTTATAACTAACACACAGCTGTAACTGGATTCTTATTAACATGACATTGCGTAACGTGGGTGCCTCAGCTCTCTGTGTACAGCAGGGGTGTAACGATGTGCATATTCATATTTTTATGGTTTGCAAAAGGGATATGTGCATTTTATTTACAGCATTAGGCAGACACTTTTATCCAACACAATTTATTATCATGACTGGTTACAGTTTGAGCATTTGAGGGTTAAGGGCCTTGCTCAGGGGTCCAACAGTGGCCACTCGGCGGTCCACTACATCGACCACTGCCCTATATATGATATGATATAACCCAGAACCCCAAAGGCTTTATAGAAACATGTAAAATTGGTTCTTTCTGTAATTACTAGTCCTTGTACAAATCCTGCTGGACTCTCTGAATGTTTAAGCAGTGTCCCAGTACTCACACTGTCTCATTCTTGACAAGAGATTCAGGAGCTTGAATATGTGTGTGTTTACAGCTCTGCACGACCAGCAAAGCTGGGTTGGCTTCCTGGCTGTGCTAGCTGGAATATAACATTTAACATTGGTGATTTACTAACTTAATTAAAGTGCCTGGTGCTACATTCACCTGGTCAGATCGAGCAATGCCCACACGGGTCAAGAAGCTGTGCTTTTTAAGTTGTGGGTTTAGTTTCAGTAGCTAATTGGAAAGGCGTTCTGATATAAACTTCATATATATTGAGGATGCAGAAGTTTTAAAAGGATGTGATTGTGTGTGTGCATTGTTACACCCGTGTGCAGTACATTAAGAGCTCTGCATCCTTTAATCAGTACACATTTTAGATAAAACTGTAAATGACAATAAAAAGGAACATTATTAATTTGAATGCACGTAATAATCTGAATGCACGTGTTTGCTTTGTCATGACATTTGTTCCGTTTTGATTAGGGTAATCTTTCTGTTTTTAAATGTTTCAAGGTTTCTTTACATTGTTGCTCTATCTCTTCTCTGGGCTTCTGGTTGAAGGTTTCCTTCTATATAATTGCAGTGAGCTTTTATTTTTGTAGAGAATGTTTTTTATGCATTTTGGTGGGGTCAATAAATGAGGTGAACAATTACTTACCTGTCCTCTTGTTGTATTATTACACCTTGGAGCCTTGAATGTTGTATTTATTGTGGAATGGTAGCATCTGTGAGCAACAACACCTCAGCCAAAAAGCAACATCACAAGTGCTCACAGTGATGGCTAAAACATGTCATTGGAACACTGACTATCTCTTATCCAATTCCTCGGCTGCTCCCGTTTGGGGTCGCCGGCTGATCATGATCCGCATTATTGATTTGGCACAGTTTGTACGCCGGATGCCCTTCCTGACACGACCCTCCCTATTTATCCGGGCTTGGGACCGGCACTACAATGCACTGGTTTATGCATCCTAGCGGCTCAGTACCTACAGGACAATTCAGTGTCTCCAATTAGCCTGGCTGCATGTTTTTGGACTGGGAGGAAACCCACGCAGACAAGGGGAGAACCCGGACCACCCCAACTGGGGATCGAACCCAGGACCTTCTTGCTGTGAGGTGACGGTGCTACCCACTTAGCCATCGTGCTGCCCAATTGGACCACTGACTGTCAAGCTCTAAACTGCCCATAAATGTAGCATCAGTTATTCGAAAGCATCATGGGTTGGATTTCTAAAGTCTAGTCCAAATAAACACAAGTAAATTAATCTTAGTTGTTTTTGTATCCACATCATAATGGATACAAGGTTTTCATTTAGAATCCCAGTGGTTAATTCTAGAAAATGTCTAAACAATAAAACGTCACTGATCTGTCTTGTGTGTGTATATATTAACATACATTAAATGGCTAAAAGTATTGGAAGACCTACACATTATACCTACAGGAGCTTTAAAGACACCCCACTCTAAATCCATAGGCATTAATATGGAGTTGGTCACCCCCTTTGCAGCTATAACAGCGTCCACTCTTCTGGTAAGGCTTTAACAAGATTTTAGTGTCTGTGAAAATCTTTGCCCATTCATCTAGAAAAACCTGTTAGACAAAAGAGCCTGGCTTGCAATCTCTGTTCGAGTTCAGGGGTTCCTACGCTGGAACAGAAAAGTACCTTCCCCATACTGTTTCTGCAAAGTTGGAAGTGTATAATTGTCCAAAATGTCTTGGTACGCTGAGGCATTAAGGTTTCCATTCACTGGATCTATGGGGCCTGTGCCAACTTCTGAAACAACAACCTTACAGAATTATCCCTCCTCAACCAAACTTTATAGTTGGCACAATGCAAGTAGCTCACAATACCTCAAACAGACAACGTCCTCGTAGCATCTGCTGAACCCAAACTCATCTATCAGACTGCTTTGTTTTATCATCATGTTTAACTGGTGTGAAACAAAATAAACTCTGGAGCAGTGAAAATTCATGGTAAGCATGGTGCCAGATGTAAAGTTTGGAGGTGGAGGTGTAATGATTTGGAGATTTTAGTGAAAGAAAGAACCGTCATACAAAGCCCTGACCTTTAACCCCTCTAAACACCTCTGGAATCAACTGGAATTTGAACGTGTAAGACAAGCCTCATATTAGGGCTGAATGAATTCCTGCAGTATTCCTTCAAAATCTAAAATCCTTTCCAAAAGAAAGAGGCTTTATACTGCCTATCGTTAATATTCATAATAAAAAAAAATAATAATAAGAAGAATAACCACATGGAGCAGAATGTAATTCAGATCAGTTTATTAAAGTACTGCATATAAATCACCTGTCCTCTTACAAAACTGTTCAGTGAAATCTTCTGGTCAGTAGAAACGTCAGCGGTGGCCTTTCATGGCTTCGAGGTATCAAAAACTACAGTGTAGGAGCTTTAGAGAACTGATTTTATAAACCTGTGGTCAGTATTGCTTGTACCGTCTCATGGCGCGCACACAAATGACGTTCATTAAAAAATAAAGAACTCAAACTCTGACGGACATCTTTTAAAAAGCGACCAGCGAGTGCTCAGGCTCTCGGGTTCAGATCTTAGCCGTGCTGTCGGCCTGGCCAGGCATCTAACAGGCATATTTAGCTGTGCCCGAGGTTGATAAGGTTGTTTTGCTGCCTAAGTGGTGGGTCATTCACAGATGGCATAGCGTGACTCTCTATACGTGTGAGAACCCACCTCTAGCAGGTGAAAAGAAGCTGACGACTACACGAGTATTGGAGGGGGCGAGTGCTACTCTGCAGCTATTAGGAATTGGAAACGACTAAAAAAAGTAAAACACAAGTACCAGATTCTTTATTTCACAGTAGTTTTGCAGCAATCAAAATCCAATAGGCTTCAAAATGGAAAGTGCAGAGTCAAGATATTTGAATTGTACAAGGTTTGAGTAAAGCGTTTATTATGCTCAGATCTGTAGGACTTGTGCCATCACCACTTATGACAATAAGGTCACTTGGATCACTGACCACAAGGCCGTTGATAAGCTGAACATGGCAGACACATTCCCCTTATTGTAGTGCTCGTTAATATGAGGTTAGCATACATGCTACACAACATACAGCTCTAGCCCTGAATGTACATAGTACTGTAAAGTTGTATGTTGTAGTTAAGTCTAAACAATTAAGACAAAAGCTCCCTTTAACTTCAACGTCTGAGATTCTGAACAGTCTGTTCTAACAGTAACATCATAAAAGTGCAAACAGTACTCAGGAATGTTTAGAAAAATGCCCTCATGAGGTTGCTTCATGGGTGATTCGGACCAAAGCCCAAGTTGGTTGGTTAATATTCCTCAGCCATAATCTGTGCCCGCCGCGCCTCGCGCAGCTTGGTAATGGTCACCATGGAGAGGCTTCCAGGTTCTTTAAAAATTTGCTGTGGGAAGAAGAGAGTCGATACGAGACACAGTGAGTGGACTGAAGATCCGGTTTAGACTTGTGCAGTGCTACTAGGCTGTGGTTCAAGATCTACATGTGACACTTTGAGACATTTAGGTAGATAACATTTGAATCATTCATTTTATCCAATCACTGCATGATTGACACTGAATGTGTACGAAAGCCAGAAATGCTTGTACAGTCATTGTGAGTGTGTAGGAAGGGGGAGGGGGAGGTCATGTTCAACTATTCCTAGTTTAGATAAGGAAAAGGCCAAACTTAAATGTGCCACAAACAAAAGTCAACTGAGACTGACTTTCACTTTTCCATCAGAAGCTGATGAATATCCAGAACAGAAATTAAGAAATGTTTTTTTCAGCTTTCCTAAATTATACTAAGTATAATGAGCATGTTGGATTCTTAAGCACATCCTCAAACCTTAATTGCTTAAATTCTATTTGTATTTCACAACTTTAAGTTAGTGTAGGTGGCCAACAATTCAATAATACATATCTGCTGTGACCCTGTTGGAACAAAGCTGTAGGTGGAAGTTTTTTTGACAAGTATAGAAGGTTAGTAAGTGCATGTAAGTTCTCATTTTAAAGTGCTGAGTGAAATGGTGCGTCTTTAATCGTCTTTTGAAGATGGTGAGAAACCATATAAATGACTTGAGCACTTGAAATAACATAGTACAGCAGCCAGACTGATCAAAACCACTGGGGTGTTCCTTGTATGTGTGTTTACCCAAGACCTACCTGCATAAAGGCGTGGCAGTCCTCTACGAACGGGCCTCTCGTGCTCTGTTTAAAGCGCTCACAAATGTCCGGAAGGTGCTGGCCCTGCGAGATCAAAGCCTGGTTGTGGCGGATCAGGGTGAGAGCCACACGGAACAGAATCTTCGAGCCCTCATAGAACAGGCTGTCCCAGATCCGTAAAACTGTCTGGAAGGGGGAGGGGGGGTTGGTAGGGGAAGAAAAACTCACCTTTATAAAAACTAAGGGCAGAAACTAGCACTTACACATTCGGTTTACAAACAAATGAATGTGTATGAGAGATGCAGAGGTTTGGAGGAGACTGAAACTAAGGTTTGATGTGTGTGTAAAGCACGGAATTTCCTTTATATAATTCATTTATTACACCTGTTAGAAATAATTATAAATTCAAAAATTAGAAGAGGTGTCCCAATACTTACGTCCTTATTAAAAACAGCTAATGACATTTTGGGGCAGCGTTGGCTAAGTGGGTAGCACTGTCGCCTCACAGCAAGAAGGTCCTGGGTTCGATCCCCAGGTGGGGCAGTCTGAGTCCTTCCTGTGTGGAGTTTGCATGTTCTCCCCGTGTCTGTGTGGGTTTCCTCCCACAGTCCAAAGACGTGCAAGTGAGGTGAATTGGAGACACTAAATTGTCCATGACTGTGTTTGATATAACCTTGTGTGAACTGATAAATCTTGTGTAATGAGTAACTACCGTTCCTGTCATGAATGTAACCAAAGTGTAAAACATGACGTTAAAATCCTGATAAACAAACAAACAATAACATTTTGTTCCAAGGTTTTATTTTGTGTTCTTCAATGCCATTTCTGAAACAGCTAAAAAGCTCATCCGTTTGTTTGTTTATTAGGATTTTAACGTCATGTTTTACACTTTGGTTACATTCATGACAGGAACGGTAGTTACTCATTACACAAGATTCATCAGTTCACAAGTTTATATCAAACACAGTCCTGGACAATTTAGTGTCTCCAATTCACCTCACTTGCACGTCTTGGGACTGTTGGAGAAAACCGGAGCACCAGGAGGACACAGGGAGAACATGCAAACTCCACACAGAAAGGACCCAGACCGCCCCACCTGGGGATCGAACCCAGGACCTTCTGCTGTGAGGTGACAGTGCTACCCACTTAGCCACCGTGCCGCCCTAAAAAGCTCATCTAAGCTCATGTGCGTGTTGATGGACTGATTACTGTCTTATCAAATGTCCTTTGTTGATAATAACGGAAGTAGTGCCAGCAGTGATGTTCTTACTTCTCGTTCTGTGTACTGAGTTACTTATTCCTATTTAAATGTTACAGTGTTTGTTTGTTTTTTTAAATAAGGAGGAAATTAAGCAGGACTTCCTCTAATTTTCTAGGTCACTAATGATGGTCATTTGATGACCAACCTGATTAGGATTAAGCGCTTACTGAAAATGAGAATAATATACGAACGCAAATACAACAGGACCAGCGTCTGGAAAAACTGTGCCAAGTCAGGTGTGTGGACCAGATCTGCTGGGGCGACACCTAAATATAGCAGTTTTTTTATTGTTTGTTTGTTTATTAGGGTTTTAACGTCATGTTTTACACTTTGGTTACATTCATGACAGGAACGGTAGTTACTCATTACACAAGATTCATCAGTTCACAAGGTTATATCCAACAGAGTCATGGACAATTTAGTGTCTCCAATTCACCTCACTTGCACGTCTTTGGACTGTGGGAGGAAACCGGAGCTCCCGGAGGAAACCCACACGGACACAAGGAGAACATGCAAACTCCACACAGAAAGGACCTGGACCGCCCCAACTGGGGATCATACCCAGGACCCTCTTGCTGTGAGGCGACAGTGCTACTCACTTAGCCACTGTGGACTTTAGTTCTGCCACATGTTTGAAGATGTGTAGTGGGTGATCACCTTTCGTTTTTCTAATAGTTCTCTCCTCCTAAGAAATCGATGTACTAGTGTGCAGTGTACACCGGTTTTAAAATCCAGATGTTTCGATGTTTAAAGCCGTCATGTATTCAAGGCTTCATGGTGCTCATCCTCTTACCTCTACAGGTAGGATGTCGATAAAGAGGCAGATGAACCAGCGTGACACCACCAGCGTCCACATGACGCTGTGCTGCGCCATGGTGTTCCACACAGCCGGTGCTTTAGTCTTCACGAGGTCTCCCAGCACTTCCTGGTCTGTCTTCAGACCCAACATGGATGGTGTGTAGTAATCTAAAGACAGAGTTAATGGAGGTCAGGTGTTAGAATGCACACAAATGTATAGGAAATAGTTTGAACCCAAGAGATGTGAAAGTGTTATTCATAGACAATAGAAAATAGTAATAATAATAATAATAATTTACATTTTCTTGGTAAAATAAGCTGCTCAATGCTACACCTGTAAAAAGTAAGAACAGCTTTATCTATGAGGGGAAATCACACAGCTCAGGTGCTCATTGAATCAAATACACTGAAACCAAGCACCAATCTGAGCATGACATTGGAATGACATGTTCTGCTCTGCACCTGATTACAGGGAACCACAGTAATAAAGTATAGCGCTTCAGTCAGTCAGTGGTGGACTCCTACATCAGTCCTACTGGCTCTTCTTTTCACCAGTCAGTGTTGGACTTCTACATCAGCCCCTCTGGCACTTATTTTCACCAGTCAGTGACTCCTACATCGGTCCTACTGGCTCTTCTTTTGTCCAATCAGTGTTGGACTTCTACATCAGCCCTACTGGCACTTCTTTTGTTCAGTCAGTGGTGGACTCCTACATCAGCCCTACTGGCACTTCTTTTCTTCAGTCAGTGGTAGACTCCTACATCAGCCCCTCTGGCACTTCTTTTCACCAGTCCGTGGTAGACTCCTACATCAGCCCTACTGGCACTTCTTTTGTCCAGTCAGTGGTGGACTCCTACATCAGCCCTACTGGCATTTCTTTTGTCCAGTCAGTGGTGGACTCCTACATCAGCCCTACTGGCACTTCTTTTCTTCAGTCAGTGGTGGACTCCTACATCAGCCCTACTGGCACTTCTTTTGTCCAGTCAGTGGCAGACCCCTACATCAGCCCCTCTGGCACTTCTTTTCACCAGTCAGTGACTCCTACATCAGCCCTACTGGCACTTCTTTTCACCAGTCAGTGGCAGACCCCTACATCAGCCCCTCTGGCACTTCTTTTACCCAGTCAGTGTTGAACTCCTACATCAGCCCCTCTGGCACTTCTTTTCACCAGTCAGTGACTCCTACATCGGTCCTACTGGCTCTTCTTTTCTTCAGTCAGTGGTGCACTCCTACATCAGCCCTACTGGTACTTCTTTTCTTCAGTCAGTGGTGGACTCCTACATCAGCCCTACTGGCATTTCTTTTCACCAGTCAGTGGCAGACTCCTACATCAGCACCTCTGGCACTTCTTTTACCCAGTCAGTGTTGAACTCCTACATCAGCCCCTCTGGCACTTCTTTTACCCAGTCAGTGGTGGACTCCTACATCAGCCCCTCTGGCACTTCTTTTCACCAGTCAGTGACTCCTACATCGGTCCTACTGGCTCTTCTTTTCACCAGTCAGTGGTAGACTCCTACATCGGTCCTACTGGCTCTTAAAAAGCGGGATCAGTTAATACATAATTCCTAGGAGCCAAAGTAAACCAGGAAATCAGTGTAGATCAGCGTGCAGGTAGCTTAAGTGTGTACAGTACAGACATGCGTCATCCAGACGGTTGTAACTGCAGTCTAACCGGCTTTCAGCGGATCAGCGTCATGTGACCTGATCCAGGTTTATTCATAGTTCAGGAAATGGAATGAGGTGCTGAGAATAGCTCTGAAAGTTTCACCTAAACACGCCCGGGTCGTCTGGGACACATTTATAGCAGCAGCTCGGGTCGAAATACCCAGAGTGTCCAGTAACTTCAGGACTCAGGAGAAGGACCTGACGTCCATGCTAATGTGTCCCGCACACCAGGAGCATTGTGGGCTTCCTGCAGGACGGGTTCCTTTCATGTATTCACTCAGGAAGGCTGTTACTAAGCACAGCATTGTCTACTGTACGCAAACACACGCTCGTTTCTATAGGACTTGTTTTGATGACTGGATTGGTGCGCTTAGCCTTCATTCACAAAAGTATGTGAACCCTCTTACATCACGGCCATACCTGCTTGTTACTGCAAAATCATAGGCATGAACATAACGCTGGTCTCATGTTGCTGCTGTTGTTACCTTCAACTCTCTCAGGAACATTTCAATTATTTTGGAACATAACAGCCAGGAACACTTCAGCTCATACACAAGAGCATTAACTTCGAATCATAAAACTTGGCTCATAGCTGCAGTTCCTGTTTATTCCAAAAGTGCTGGATGAGATTAAGGTAGCGGCTCTGTGCAGGCCAGACAGGTTCTTCCACCCTGAACAGGGAAAACCATTTTATGACTTTGCTTTGTGCTTAATCCAACAAGGACTGGAACCAAAAAGTGGAACCTAAAAGTTAAAATCACTCATCATTGTACACTAAGTTTTTAGCTTCTAACATTATGCTTTCCTAGAATTAAAAAGATCACGACTGGTGGAAGAGCATTTTCCTACGAAGCTCCACAACTTTGGAATAATCTCCCTGCCTCTGTCCGGGACTCGGACACGTCTCGATGTTCAAGTCTAGATTGAAAACATATTTATTTACTCAGGCTTTTGATTAGTCTTGTCAAACTAAACAAGCAAACTTAGTTATGCTGTAATAATTCGGGGTGTCGGAGTCTAAAGCTACTTTGTAAAACTGATATTTCACTCTTAACGATTTTACATTGTAACTACATCTTCTGTTGTTTTACCCCGAGGTGGTTCTGATGGAAACCTGTTCACCCTCTCGAGGTTAAAGACTGCAAGTCGAGACTGCCGTGCCAACAATGCTGCTCCTACTAGATGTGATGGAAACCTGGCGTGTTTGCACCAAAAATGTCCAAAACTTACAACGGACTTTATCACAGACTGGACTGAACAATGAAGAACTCCAATTATTTTTTTGTTAGTTATAACTTTCAGTTCAATTTAATTTTGTGTTTGTATGATTTGTGTAAATCATATTTATTTAAATTATCCTCCAGGCCACCCAAAGAGGACGGAGGTCCCTGCTGAGTCTAGTTCCTCTCAAGGTTTCTTTTTAAGGGAGTTTTTTCTTGCCACTGTCGCCCTCGGCTTGCTCAATAAGGGTTTTTTTGTCTGTTAGCCCTGGATTCTGTAAAGTTGCTTTGAGACAATGTTCACTGTAAAAAGCACTATATAAATAAATTTGATTGACTTGACTTTCCATTTACTTCAGACTACCTCCACCAAACTTCACAGCTGGCTCTGGGCCTTCTGGAATGTAGCACTATCCCGACATCATTTCCAGCATGCTGTGAGATTCCTGTAGCATGAAGTAAGAGATGACTCTGTTCCGTGTACATTGTAATCGCTGCATTAAAACTGTATGATTGTCTGGCATCAGTCACACCTTTTCACTTTAAAAATAAATGAGGATAATTAAATGATTCATGGCAATTGCACAAACCTGGAAGTATCCTGTTTAAAAGAGCCTCCATTAACCAAAAGGACTTCTCTTCATCTTTGGTGATTATGAGGAGGTACCCAGCGATGAAGTTCATCCCCTAAAGGTTTGAGAACAAAGCAAAACATCGACAAGGAAAGGCAAGCTTATTAATACAGCACATTTCATACAAGTAAAATTGTATAACATCCCTGAAGGCTAAACATGTGGTAGCCTTAATTACATAAAACATTTCAGTCTCAGTTTACAAACACAGTAGGACAGCAGGTAAATCAGATCAGTGATTCATTAAATGGCCTGTTTTTATTTGAATACTTGTAAAAAGATAATTAAAATTTTATCTCTTGACCCTATAGATTGTTGTAAACATGTTTGTGAGGTGATTAAAAAGGACGGGACAATGGCTGAATAGGGTTTCCTCATAACTGCTGCCGGCTGGACGATGGCGCCTGTTCAGAGATGTGGAATACCGGTGATCAGTGTGCGAATATAGATCTTTATGTGAACTCTTTTTGTGCAGGTGAGAGTGGAGGTCTGCGGCAGTGGGGAGAATTACAATCAGGCAACTGGATACTACTAGATTGGGGGGGAAATTGGGGTGGAAAACACCTATTTTGGGACATGTAAGTAGAGGTGAATTGGTGACAGATGATAATACAAATATGTTTTTATGAGCAAGGATGGGTCAATAAAATAAATAATGTACGTGACTGGACATGGACAAACAGTTTAGGATTGTTTATATTTAAGTAGGAATTTTATTACCTACAGCCCATAACGTTTTTAAAATGTTTTGAGAATTTGGTACATAAAGGCCAAAGCCAAAAAACAATACGTCGAACTTGGCTATCGCCTTGCCGTGACCTCTAAAACAGAGCTTGGTTCATGAAAACACCAAGGATACAAGCTTCTGCATACAGGAGATTAGAAAGGAACCTTTATCTTTCATGTAAACCAGGTTTGTTTGCTCATTTAGTGAAAATAAAAGTGTGGCCGGCGCAGCAGTGTGAAACAATAACGTCACGTAGAACATTTAGAATTTATTTGCATTGGAAATCAGATGACGTGTGTTTCACAAAAGTTTACTATTGGGACAGAATGTGCGCAGGACAACACTGACACACCAAAAAACCCCATCATGCAACCTTTGTTTTGTTTTTTTATCACCACCACTCATGTGCCCAGCATGCAGCTGGCAGCAGATTTAACCCAAACTCAGCACTTTAAAGTGGGAATAAAGTTCAGACTGAAGAATCATTTACCTGACAGTACCCGACCGTCTTGTTGTGGTGTCCATACGCAAGCAGCACATTATATAAGGCTTTCTGCAAGCACGGCTCAGCGGTCCTCCGGAACTGCACGTTGTCTGGAAACGTCCTATGCAAATCTGTAAACAAATATAAAACGCTAAGCTCAGCGTACTCCTAATCTCAAAAGAATATCCATTTAGACCAATAATGTCTGCACGTACCACGCTACATGTAGAGGCTTTAAAGCTTTTCAATGCCACAGTATATTAAGCTTATAGTATGGTATAGAGTAAGCTTACAGGCGTATATACATTGGGCATATAGCATTATATATGGTAAGCTTATATCATGCTGTACAGTAAGTGCATAGCATGGTATACAGTAAGCTAATAGGCATATGTACATTAGGCATATAGCATGATATATGATGTGTATAGCAGTATATACACAGTAGGCTTATAGTGTACAGTAAGTTTACAGTACACAGTAAGTTTATAGTATGGTATACAACAAGAATATAACAGTATATATAGTAAGCCTATAGCATGGTTTATAGAAGAATAACAGTATATACAATAAGTAAGCTTATAGAAAATGTATGGCAGTAAGCTTATAGTATACAGTAAGATTATAGTATGAAATAAAGTGTATAGCAGTATATATAAGCTTATAGTATACAGTAAGATTATAGTATGATATACAGTAAGTGTATAGCAGTATATATAATAAGCTTATAGTATACCGTAAGTTTATAGTATGGTATACAATAAGCGTATAACAGTATATATAGTAAGCTTATAGCATGGTTTATAG
Organism: Trichomycterus rosablanca; assembly: GCF_030014385.1. Lineage (NCBI taxonomy): Eukaryota > Metazoa > Chordata > Actinopteri > Siluriformes > Trichomycteridae > Trichomycterus > Trichomycterus rosablanca. The sequence goes on along the minus strand of NC_086002.1, from coordinate 4,238,741 downwards.
AAAAATAACAGTACAGTATATACAATAAGTAAACTTATAAAGCTTATAGAGTAAGCTTATAGAAAATGTATAGCAGTAAGCTTATAGTACACAGTAAGTTTATAGTATGATATACAGTAAGTGTATAGCAGTATATATAATAAGCTTATAGTATACCGTAAGTTTATAGTATGATATACAGTAAGTGTATAGCAGTATATATAATAAGCTTATAGTATAGCATTCATTAAGCTTACAGTGTAGTATACATTAAGCTAATAGCAAACAGTAAGCGTGTAGTTTAGTATAAAATAAGCATAGTATAGTATACAATTACAGAATTAATATAAATAAATTACAGCGAAGAACTAAAATTAAATTGTGATCAGACTTTATAAAACACTTCACTCCTAATCGTTAATAACAGTTAGTAGCTGATCCCTCCTTTCAGAATCAGTTTATTAATGGGATGAGCCGTGCAAACCTGTGCGGATGGTTTCCACCAGTTTGGGGTCGTGTTGGGCCTGAAGCAGCGAGTGATAATACCCTGAGTTTCTTTCCATTTGCTCCTGGGAGCCGCTCGTCACCATCCAGATCAAAGTCCGGTGCTCGTTGGGGACTCCTTTCCGTACATAACGCTTTACTGTGGGGAAAAACACACACGGATAATTATCTCTACACGGGGCCTGTTTAATGAACATTCAACTACTCTGTAACCTTAAAATCACAGGAGGTTTGAAAATGTAGACGTTCAAAAGTACATATCAATGTCCACCACTGGTCACTGGTGAGTTGTTAAGTGAACTACTTAAGAAAGCCTTGTGTAATCAGACTGTCATGTCCAACTGACACCAGGCTGATGCTTTTCTCAGGGATGTGTGGCATCTACTGTAGGTCTAATCATCAGTTACGTAACCAACCAGCTTTTTATAAAGAGAGAAAAAGAAATGTCACATCATGCCTGATACTTGTACTTTAGTGGTGGGAAAAGAACATCCAACAATGTTGAAACATTGAAGCTACAGTATTTATCATCATCTTTATGCTCACAAAGTAAATAAAAGTAAATAATAAATGAAGCTGAGGCAAAGAGCATCTCTTAATGATGAGTAGTGTTTCTTTCACCACATCTGTAAAGATTATAATGGGAGACCCAGCTAAGCGTAATCTTGTTTATAGTATGTACCAGTGGCTACTGGTCAGTGTCACAGTGGGTCCAGTTTACTGAGCACAATGCAGTAGCACACCCCAGACAGAACACCAATCCATCGTGGGACCTAGGCCGCCCCCCCTTAGACGTAGCCAATCATGTCTACCCTGGATTCCAGCAGTAGTGGGCTAGAGTAATTTACCGCTGCGCCACCTGAGCGCAAGTTTATTATTTAAATAACTTAAATGCATATAGAGTCATCCTTTTTGGGTTAGTCACGCCAAATCCAATGCGTACACACAGCTGACGCTTTACACCAGGGGTAAGGGTGTGTTTCAAATCGGTGTTCTGTGTCTGTACAGACTGTAGTGTTGCGATCAACTGGAATCAAGCATCAGCTGTCGGAAATGAACTTTTTAACTGACAGTTTTAAAGGAAGACGACTTCTTTGACTTCACTGCACTCGTCAAAGTGTAGGTGACAAAATGCATACGGCTGCTGCCCACGTGTTGGAGGGGGCATGGGTTAGCTTTGTTCTCCTCAATCAGACAGGGATAGGCATTTGTGGAGAGGAAGCATGACGCAATCTGGCAATTGGACGAGCTGAAAGTCGGGAGAAAATGCATAAAACAAAAAAGTCTCTAATAGAATCCGTTAAACAAAAATTGTAGTTGTGAAAGTGGAAAAGTGGCTTCAGAATGTGGAGTCAACAAGACATGAACATTCAGACAATATAAATCACTCCAGGGGGTCAGATCCAGGTCAGTGAATGTACGGATTCTCACGTGGGGTGGAGGCACAGCATGAACAGCTTTATGCAGGAGCGAATGGACACAGGAAGTAAAACTAATGAAGACCGTCATCTCACTTTTCTTATAAAAGAAAATAATCCTCCAAAAGTGACGTCAATACTGCACAGCTGTTTCACTGTGACACTCTGCAAATCCTATTATAATGAATAGAGGCTAACGCTAACCACTCAGGTCAGCTCTTATAATACCTCAGTGGCGCTGACCCATAATCAGAATACACACGGGTTATATTTCAGCATGTGGTCCTACAGCAGAGGAACTCGTGCAGCTTAATAAACTGAAAGTGAAAGATCTAACGTCTGTTCCATGAGAGTGAAAATGTAATTAGGATAATAAAATGTATTTGATTTGATATATATATACACCGATCAACCATAACATTAAAACCACCTCCTTGTTTCTAAACTCACTGTCCATTTTATCAGCTCCACTTACCATACAGAAGCACTTTTATAGTTCTACAATTACTGACTGTAGTCCATCTGTTTCTCTACATACTATGTTAGCCCATGCTATTCTTTAATGGTCAGGACCCCACAGGACCACCACAGAGCAGGTATTATTTAGGTGGTGGATCATTCTCAGCACTGCAGTGACACTGACATGGTGGTGGTGTTTTAGTGTGTGTTGTGCTGGTATGAGTGGATCAGACACAGCAGCGCTGCTGGAGTTTTTAAACACCTCACTGTCTCTGCTGGACTGAGAATAGTCCACCAATCAAAAATATCCAGCCAACAGCGCCTGTGGGCAGCGTCCTGTGACCACTGATGACGGTCTAGAAGATGACCGACTCAAACAGCAGCAATAGATGAGCGATCGTCTCTGACTTTACATCTACAAGGTGGACCAGCTAGGTAGGAGTGTCTAATAGAGTGGACAGTGAGTGGACACGGTATTTAAAAACTCCAGCAGTGCTGCTGTGTCTGATCCACTCATGTCAGTGTCACTGCAGTGCTGAGAATGATCCACCACCTAAATAATACCTGCTCTGTGGTGGTCCTGTGGGGGTCCTGACCATTGAAGAACAGCATGAAAGCAGGCTAAAAAGCATGTAGAGAAACAGATGGACCACATTCAGTAATTGTAGAACTACAAAGTGCTTCTATATGGTACGTGGAGCTGATAAAATGGACAGTGAGTGTAGAAACAAGGAGGTGGTTATAATGTTAAGGCTGATTAGTGTGTATATATATGGGTTTTGGTCCTCTAGGACTGGTGCTGTCCACCCCGCCTTTAGACAAAGGAGCAGATCTTGAGCTTGGGTTCATGGTCACTGAGATTTGTGTTGGATTGCTGTCGTTCTGCATCTCACACACAATCATTCAGGTTTGTTGACGGTGTGGAAGCCGGGCACTGATGCCCCGGAATCTGTACAGTTGCTCTGAGACAATGTCTACTATACAAAGCGCTACAAAAATACATTTAACTTGGTTCTGTCTAACATGTTCTCTCATCTTTTAAACTTTTGTAGCTGTGTGGTCGACCGTTGGGTTCTTTCTTAGCTCCTGACCATGGCAATTTTTCTCCGGAAGTGTAAGTTTGGCTTTAAAGCACAGGTTAATAAACGTACATTTACGTTCAGGATTTCAGCCTGAGAAAACCATAACTTAGTAAATCATTTTCAGACTGATGTACTTCAGTAACCTCCCTGCTCACGGCTTCTGGATTTTTTTTTTATCACAGCACACCGTGTCACTGATTGAAACATTTTAGCCAACTGCACATTGCTTACATTCTTAAACCAATGTTTGGATTTTACAAAATGTCCTAAATGTTCTGGAAACAGTGTGTAACATTTCACAGCACTGCAATTAAGATTCAACGTTATTCTGAACCTCACACACTCACCCTTCAGGTTCCTCTCGATGCGGCTTCTTCCCTGCAGTAGTTTGGACCATTTGATGGATCGTTTGGTGAGAACGGCCATATACTCCGACATAAACTCCTCATAGGACTCGTAATCGAAGTCATTCGATCTCTCAAAGCCGTACGGATCCAAACTGTAGAGACATGGAGTTCAGTAAGAAAATGAACCAGAAGGAATAAAAACCAAACAGCTCAGGATGAATTCTGCACTGTTACAGAGAAACGTTAATGAACGTGAATGTCGGCTGAAACAGACACACCAATGTAAACATACAATGTACAGAAGGTTTCACCACATGCACGACACCCAAAATGACCTAAGATGACTCCCCAGACATGCAGCTAATCTGCCCTCTTTTCACCAGACAGCAGTGGATTTCTCCAGAGCTTTAACACGTACAGAACATCACACTCTGCTCCATGTGTTTCTCCACCACGGCTTTGGGCAGCACGACCAGACAGTAAAATTCTCAGTTATAGCAGCATGTAAGCTCCTTATTCAGCCTTTCCTCGTTTAGAAATTGCCAAACGTATGTGTCTTTTGAGCATCAGACCATCCGGGTGGAGCTGCCAAGTCTTAGTTCCAGGTCTTAGTAGTGTTTGGTGAGTGTATTACACTGCTACACCACCTGAGCAAACATTAAAACACACCACAAAACACACATTCTTCTAAATCTGTTAGCCTGTACAAGCTACTGTGCTTTTAGCAACTTATCCTACGTTATCCTATACTATGTGGCCAATGGCCGAGGCCCCGTGATGGACTAGCGAGGACTATTCCGAGGACACTGGACCCAACGTAACCCTGACCAGGTTAAAAGCACAGGCTGGTGCGAGTGGCTGTTGACCCTCTTAGTCAAAACAAAAGTATGTTTTGAGCCATGGATAGTTAATATGGTTAATTTACATAGGAACAGGGAAATCACCAGCGGTAGTCAATCATAAACTCTACTTACCCTGTATGTCAAACATATACAAAAACACACTGTTCAAAAAGTATGTGAACACCTGACCACAAGCTTGTTGAACGTCCCACTGCAAAATCATGCATGTTAATATGTTTTTCCCCCTCCTGTGTGACCATAACAGCCTCCACTCATCTATGATGGCTTTTTGCAAGATTTTGGCATGTTGATAATCCATTCATGCAAAAGAGCATTTGTGAGGCACTAATGTTACAAAAAAAGACAGTGTGTGTGTGTGTGTGTGTAAGTTAACACACAAACAAATAGATATTTCAACTTATATATTAAATAAATTTACAAAACTGACAGTTGTTATTAAAGACAAGCACTTCAGTCTCTAGTTCTTAATAATATAATGTGTTGTAATTCATTTTGTTACACCTAATAGCAGTGAGGTGTGGTTAGTAAATAATTCAAATGGGGTGTTGTGTGTTTATTTTACACTTTTGGTTACATTCATGACAGGAACGTTAGTTACTCATTACACAAGATTCATCAGTTCTTAAGTTTAATATCAAACACAGTCATGGACAATTTAGTGTCTCCAATTCACCTCACTCACAGAAAGGACCCAGCCCGCCCCACCTGGGGATCGAACCCAGGACCTTCTTGCTGTGAGTGCTACCCACTTTGCCAAAATGGGGTGTTGACGTTTTTGCCATTTAGAGTCAACAGCCCATATCATTCAATCATTCATTTACATATACATATGGGCGTCACGGTGGCTACGTGGGTAGGACTGTCGCATCACAGCAAGAAGGTCCTGGGTTCGATCCCCAGGTGGGGCGGTCCGAGTCCGGGTCCTTTCTGTGTGGAGTTTCCATGTTCTCCCTGTGTCTGCGTGGGTTTCCTCTGGGTGCTCCGGTTTCCTCCCACAGTCCAAAGACTTGCAAGTGACTGTGTTCGATATAACCTTAAGAAGTGATAAACTCTGTGTAATGAGTACCTACCGTTCCTGTCTTGAATGTAACCAAAAGTGTAAAATAAACAAACAACACCCCATTCGAATTATTTAGTAACCAACCACACCCCACTGCTATTAGGTGTAACAAAATGAATTACAACACATTATATTATTATGAACTAGAGACTGAAGTGCTTGTCTTTAATAACACCTGTTAGTTTTGTAAATTTATTTAATATACAAGTTAAAATATCTATTTGTTTGTATTTTATATTACACACACACTGTGTCTCACAAATGCTCTTTTGAGTGAATGGGTTTACTCCGGGTGCTCCGGTTTCCTCCAACAGTCCAAAGACGTGCAAGTGAGGTAAATTGGAGACACTAAATTGTCCATGACTGTGTTTGATATAATCTTGTGAACTGATGAATCTTGTGTAATGAGTAACTACCGTTCCTGTCATGAATGTAACCAAAAGTGTAAAACATGACGTTAAAATCCTAATAAACATGATAAGATAAGATAAGATAAGATAAGATAAGATAAGATAAGATAAGATAAGATAAGATAAGATAAGATAAGATAAGATAAGATAAGATAAGATAAGATAAGATAAGATAAGATAAGATAAGATATTATTGATCCCCTTAGGGAAATTAACTTGTTACAGCAGTATGAAGACAGGAAAAACAGAAAGAAATACAACTAAGTGAAAATATTGCACACAGATAGTGTGTAGTTATTTACTCTTAAAAAATATCAAAAAAGTAATATATACAAAAGTAATAGATAGATAGATATATAAAAGTAGATAGATAGGTAGATAGATAATATAACGTTTTATATTATATAATAATATAATAAAACAATAGATATTGTAATTTATATACAGTATTATATACATTCACAATACTGACAGGTGTTATTAAAGACAAACACTTCAGTCTCTAGTTCAGGCACTATTTGTCAGACGTCAAGTTGAAAAAATAAGCACACAGAAGCAACATTTTGAAAGTTAAACGTTAACTTTACATTTCAAAACATAAGTACTGAATAATAAAACTGCACTGACCTGGGAACTCTTTCCTTTGCTGTACTCGGTACATTAATGCGGTGTTGTGGACCTGACCCGGTCCCGTTCACTTTCCTCTCCATTGTAGCCACAGAAGTTCGGATTCATCCGCAGGTTGTGAAGCGTCTCTTGGTCACAATAACGTTTAATCCGCTCACTTAAATTCACTCGCAGCTCATCGCTTCATCGCTTCATCGTGTCGGGTCTCATGTGGATCTGTGCGTCCAGTTTGCGCTTTCATGCGTCAAAACTATAAAGAATAAAGTGCAGCATCTGATCCGGGATCAGTGTTTAGAGAGAACTAAACGCAGAAGAAAAGCCTTTAAGGCAGGACTCAGGTTTATCATGTAGTCACGTTTCCATCACGTTTATCTGCTTCAGCGTCCATGAACCTGCGCTGTACTGGAATAAACCAACTCTTCACACCGCGCTCCGGTCCGAACTCATCCCCAACACATCAGCACTTCATCCCCGAACACTTCCCTCGTCCACACCGGGTTTCCCAGTGTCCCCACTGCCACGTCCATTAACGTGTTTCGGGAGCTCAAGGACAGACGTCAATCAAACCGAGGGGCGGGGCTTACGACCGGTCTAAGACCACGCCCCCAGTATAAATACAAGGCCTCACAGTGCCGTCTGTGATCAGTTCGTCATTGTTTACCACACACACCAGTCCCAGAAGGAGCTGAATCAGGTGTGTTACCAGCAAGGAAAACCTGAAGCTCTGCAGGGCACTGGGTGTCCAGGACTGTGGATGAGAAACCATGATCCATTACACCTGGAAAGTATTGTAAATAAAACTTTTTAATAAATAAATGACAGACTTGAGCGTGACAATATTCATTGGTCACTGAATACTGTACATACATACATGCACACGTCCACACACTTTCAATACGTATATTGCCTGTATATAGTCTTATAGTTTGTATATTTTTGTGTTTAATGTTTAAAGTTATTGTGCATTGTCTGCAACTTGTACATTGCTTGTATACTGTATTTATACTAGAGAGATACCAGCATCCAGAACCAAATTCCTTGTGTAGGAGGGGCAGTGATAGCTCAGTGGTTAAGGTACTGGCCTAGTGAACAGAAGGCTGCCGGTTCAAGTTGGGTCCCTGAGCAAGGCCCTTAACCCTCAATTGCTCATCGTGTAAGTCGCTTTGGATAAAAGTGTCTGGTAAATGTGTGTATCCACATACTTGGCCAATAAATCTGATTCTGATTTAATAGTTTTAATAGGTAGTTGTAGGCTACTGGACTAGTAATCAAAAGGTTGCTGGTTTAAGCACCATCACTGCGAAGTTGCCACTGCTGGACCCTCAATTACTTAGACAATACACTGTAAGTCGCTTTGGATAAAAACATCTCTGCTACATGTACATGTAATAGTAGAACTATATTCTCTGGTTTAATTAAACATGTTCTACCATCGCGGTCGATGGTGATCTGACTGATCAATGAAGGTTTGGAAAATGCCAGAAGAAAGCTTTCTGCTCAAACCATGTGTCAGCTGTAAAGTTTGGTGGAGGAGGAATGAGAAATTGTAATGCTATAGCTAGGGCCCTACTAAACTCACAGGAAAATGTGCTTAATTTCACAGACCTTGTTTTTCAAAAATCACAGATTTCATGTATTTTAAAGAAAAGAGCCACATTTCACGGCAGTCACTAAATTTCACTCATAAACTGAATGATAGATTAAATGGAAGCTACAAAACACAGCACAGCCACCTAACAGGTTAAATGTAAACCCAGAACATTTAGCGATGGTGCGAGGCTCAGTCTCAAATACGGAAGTACTCATCTGTGTTTTAACACACACACACCCCCTCTCTGCATCTACAGAAATGGTTGGGAGTTTTCCAAACTTAGTTACCTAAGTCGTGTTTTTAGCTGCTTTAGACTTCGACATCTTGGACATTAACCAATAAACATGAGGCATGTAAAATTACTAAACACCTTAAATTTTGAATTTCACAGTAAATTGTATATTACACAGGAAACAGATAATTTCACGGTCTGTGAGGTGATTTTCACGGCCATGAATTGGCGCACTCTTAACTTTGTGTCACCAGTTTGTAAAAGATAATTTACTGTTTCAGCAGGACTGCTGCACATACGACCTCTGCTGGCTGCTGATTTATCGATGGCGCCTGTGCTCGCTAGAAACGTGATCAGGTAATTAAATACGACTGGATTAGGAGAAAGTTGGGGAAAATACTTTAAAATGAATTGGAAGTCATTAACAAATTGCTCCTTCTTTGGAAAATTGTGCCGGGTGTATTTAAACTGCGTAATCACTCAGAAAGCAAACAAAAACACGTCGCTCTTAGATTTCACCACACCCTCGTGAGCACGATGAGGATCTTTATTACAGAACCTCCCTAAACTATTTCCATTACTTCACTTTAATTATTGTTCAACATCAAAGGCATTAGGTGAGGCCAAAGCTGTCAAACAAATGTCATCACGTGAGGCAGGGCGTATACTGTGGCCTTCACAAATATTAGAACAGTTGAGTCACGGGTGTGGCTGCGACAAAGAAATCAACTCCAAAATACAGTAAAAGTGGGGGCGAGCTTTCTTTATAAGATTTTGTGTTTTTTCATCATTTTAATTTTCTAGATTAGAAAAGTTAGTAGACAAGTTTAGAAGTTGTCTTATTAGTATTTGGTTCTTTTCAGTCACTTCATTTTCTGAATAATCTTTTTGGCAGTAGATAGTGACATTATTATGAAAGGATTGAAATAGTTCAATAAAACCCATAAAGGAGCTTATTCCATGATGTCTAAGCAACATTTTTTACACTGGGTTCCAGCAGAATTTTGGATTTGAATGACTCCATTATGGTGCCAGTGGAAACATGTAGTAGCTGATTAGGCACTAGCACCTCATCGGTGAACATCACCACACAACACAACAGACAGGCAGCTTATTTGCAGACACTTTGGTCTTATAAATGTCTTTTTATTAGATTACAAAATATATGCGCACTCTCCTACAGTCACTGGCAAACCAACATGTACACTGCACAGCCAAACGTATGTGGACACCTAATCATGAGTTTGTTGGCCTTCCGACAAGTTGGAAGTTGGAATTTAATAATAATAATAAATTTTATTTGTAATGCACTTTATATTTGAAGCAAATCTCAAAGTGCCAATTCAAAACACTGCTAAAAACGGGCAGACTTGGATAAACTTGGAGAAGCGGCGAACAGACCGCGCCAGCGTCCTCTCCTCGTACGTAGGTCAGTTTCGTGTCGAGCATTCGGAGTAATTTGTTGGCCTTCAGAAAACTCTGGGCATTTATTTTACAAGATTTTGAGCATTTGTGGAAAATCAGTTGAGATCATGCAGATACTGGACAAGAAGACATGGCATGGGATCATCATTCTAATTCATCCCTAATGTGTTAAACAGGGTTGAGGTAAGGGCGTTGTGCAGGCTACTGAAATTCCTTTACACCAGACTTGGGGCTTGTGCAAAGGCCGTTCCTAAACCATTATAGGGTTGAGACACATAATAATAATAATTGTAATAATAGGTGAAATAACACAGTAATATTCTATTCATAGTATAACAGGGCAATGATAGCTCTGTGGTTAATGTACTGGACTAGTAACTTGAACTAGTGGCTGGTTCAAGCCCTGTTGCTTCGCGTGGCCACTGTTGGGCCCCTGAGCAAGGCCCTTAACCTTCAATTGCTTAATCTGTATTGAGTCATGACTGTAAGTTGCTTTGGATAAAAGCATCTGCTAAATAACGCAAATGTAAATCTAAATGTGTATAACTGAATTAACAATGAAAATCAAAAATTAGAATGGGTGTCTACATTCTTTTGGCTATGGTACTGGTGGCAAAATCTTGTCTCTTAATAGTTCCACACGTCTACAATTTAAAAAATGATAAATGTGTAATAAAAACACACATTATGTAACAATGTTTGTGGTTAGCATCTTTGAATGTTGGAAAAGCTCTGTCACAGTAACTACAAGCCTGTTTAGCGTCTAGCAGAACTTGCATATTTACAAATCTGGCTCCTGTGGGATACGTTTATGCTTCTCAAAGTGAGCAGGATGCTGGGTGCAGCGGGGAGCAGCAGCTTTAGGAACTGTGTGATAGTCCCTTCTTAAAGAATACGTTTGGGAGCCGGTGTCATTTTTCAGCAGAAGCAGCTTGGAACAGTTTGGCTCCAAGTTCCTCCAGTTTGTCCCTCTTCTCCAGGTCTTGGTACAGACCTGCAGGAACCCGACTCGACCCATACAGCAGGCCATAGAGACAGCCAGCGATCAGACCTGTAGCACTGCTTTCTCCTGAAACAGCACAATGATCAGTTTACATGAGCTGGGTAATTAAGATTATATTTAATTTTATTTATCTTAGTCCGACGTATATTCACACATCAACAAACACGATGTGATCAGTGTGGCTACAGTGCCAAAAGCTTTGTCTTGTGGAAACAGTGCAGCATGTTTACTGTGATTATGTGAATGAAAAAAAGAGTTAAGGAGTTGAGTGCTCTAAACCTGAGCGCTCTTGCTGGGTTATGAATATACACCGATCAACCATAACATTAAAACCACCTCCTTGTTTCTACACTCACTGTCTATTTTATCAGCTCCACTTACCATATAGAAGCACTTTGTAGTTCTACAATTACTGACTGTAGTCCATCTGTTTCTCTGCATGCTTTGTTAGCCCCCTTTCATGCTGTTCTTTAATGGTCAGGACCCCCACAGGACCACCACAGAGTAGGTATTATTTGAACAGGTGGTGGTGTGTTAGTGTGTGTTGTGCCGGTATGAGTGGATCAGACACAGCAGCGCTGATGGAGTTTTTAAACACCTCACTGTCACTGCTGGACTGAGAATAGTCCACCAACCAAAAATATCCAGCCAACAGCTCCCCATGGGCAGCGACCTGTGACCACTGATGAAGGTCTAGAAGATGAGCGACTCAAACAGCAGCAATAGATGAACGATCATCTCTGACTTTATATCTACAAGGTGGACCAACTAGGTAGGAGTGTCTAACAGAGTGGACAGTGAGGGGACACGGTATTTAAAAACTCCAGCAGAGCTGCTGTGTCTGATCCACTCATACCAGCACAACACACACTAACACACCACCACCATGTCAGTATCACTGCAGTGACCCCCTACCTAACAAATCCTTGGTTGAAATCTAATGCTTTACCTCCGTGGAACATGGCCCGTTTGCACAGCTCACCCCAGTCCGAGCCGGCAGCTAGCAGAGCATCATAGGCGATCATGGGAGCATCGTGGCCCTTTCGCCCTCCTCGTCCCTCTGAGCTCCAGCTTTTGTACACCTAGGAGCAGATTCTTTTGCTTTACTAGACTTTTATTATACTGAGAATTGATTAAATTGGGTAAAACTGCAGATAAGGAAAACATTTATGTGCAGGAGTCTCATAAAAATTAAATTATTATAAGTAATAGTTTTTTTTATATATATTTAGTTTTTTCTCCCTTTTAAAGCGTCCAATTGCCAGATTGTGTCATGCTTCCTCTCCACAAATGCCGATCCCTGCTCTGATTGAGAAGAACGAAGTTAACCAACACCCCGACACGTGGGCAGCAGCCGTATGCATCTCGTCACCTACACTTTGATGAGTGCAATGCGTACGGAGTACGGAGAGACACACTCTGTTCCCATGCAGGCACCCTCAATGAGCCAGCAGAGATTGTAGTTGCATTAGTTATGAGAGAGAGACCCCATCCGGCTTAATCCCACCCCATCTGAACAACAGGCCAATCGTTGTTCATGTGGCCGCTCAGCCTTAGCCGGCAGGCAGAGCTGGGATCTCGAATACATCGTATCGATACGATGTATTCGAGATCCCAGCTCTAGTTCCAGCGTGTGTTTTTACCGCTGCACCACCTGAGCGGCCCTGCAAGTAATAGTTAAAGTAATTAAGTTTTACCTTATCTGTCTCATCTGCGTCATAGCAGTTCGGAAACAGAGGCTCGTTCTGACCGTCCTCTTCAATGGACCTTTCCTGCAAATAAAACTGCCACTTGGCTTCAAAGTAAAACCACTTTTCTTGATACTCTGAACAGAAAAACGAGAGATTTGCTCTCAGATATCGATCACAAACATTTACCTCAAGGATCTTAGTTAAAATGCTTAAACGTGTACCAATAAATCAGCATCAGTAATTATTAAAATACAGAAGGGACTTGTACGTAATGCCAGTATTCATGCTTGCTGACTGAAGTTTACAGTTAAGGGAACGTAAACAATCGTATACGGCGGGCACCTGCCATGTGGCGTATTGTTTTCCTGCAGTAATCTTCAGCCTTGGGAATCACCTTCATGAGATCACGGCCCCAGTTCACCACGGGTTTACCTTGGACTGCATACGAGGCAAAGAGGGCCGTACACAGAGAGCCCAGGAAGCCTGCACACAAAACCAGTCCATAAAGAATCATTTAGTCTCACATTGAACACAAACTAGCTGAGCAGTGTTTTGAAGACATCAGTGCTGGGTGGAAAAATGACTTTTGACTGATCATGATCCTATGGGATAAGGATGATTTGTTACCTATAGGGTGGTTGTGGGTCATCCGACCTATTTCAATGCTCACTTCCACCAGTGTTTCCAGTCTCTCTGGCTGCCAGTAGCGCATGCCTACACACATAGCCTTTGTTGCAGCTCCAAATCCAGAACCTGGACATAAAGTATTTTACTCATCTAAGCTGACAATAAGTAAACACAGTAAAGTAGCTCTGAGTTCTGGTTTATTTACTTAACACTACAGATAATATTGTACCTTTTTCATTGAAAGGTGTGTGCCAGGCCAGCAGGTGATTGTCTGGTTTAAGGTAGGAACAAGTTTCTGCAGTGCTGGGGTCGGGAGGTCGACCCTGCAGGGACACCATGGCCTCCACATAGAGCCGCACCACCTCCCTGTACAGATCCTCCAGACACCAGTGTTCTACACAACACAACACAACATATTACACTCAGTAAAATACGGTGTGTATGGCATTTTCTCGTTATTTGCTAAAGATTGTATTAGGTGTTAAGTTTCACACACAAAGTAAGAATTTAAAAATTAACCCAATATACAAAAGAGCCACAACTTAAAGGAAATTAAAGGAAATATCAACGTAGGTCCCAGCAGAGAAAGTAAAAGGATAGAATCACTATGAGAACTGGTTGTCAATATTGGGTCAGCTACTCAGTCCACACAGTAAAAAATTTCAGACTGAAATACCTGAATTCAAAAGATAAAGAGGTGTGTCCCAATACTTTTGTCCATATAGTGTAATTATTTCACAAGTTGGCTTGCAAGGAGCAATCAGTCCAAATTAGAATATGGTATTTACACCAATCCACCAACCAAAAATATCCAGCCAACAGCACCTTGTGGGCAGCGTCCTGTGACCACTGATGAAGGTCTAGAAGATGACCGACTCAAACAGCAGCAATAGATGAGCGATCATCTCTGACTTTACATCTACAAGGTGAACCAAATAGGTAGGAGTGTCTAACAGAGTGGACAGTGAGTGGACACGGTATTTAAAAACTCCAGCAGCGCTGCTGTGTCTGATCCACTCATACCAGCACAACACACACTAACACACCACCACCATGTCAGTGTCACTGCAGTGCTGAGAATGATCCACCACCTAAATAATACCTGCTCTGTGGGGGTCCTGTGGGGGTCCTGACCATTGAAGAACAGCATGAAAGGGGGCTAACAAAGTATGTAGAGAAACAGATGTACTACAGTCAGTAATTGTAGAACTACAAAGTGCTTTTATATGGTAAGTGGAGCTGATAAAATGGACAGTGAGTGTAGAAACAAGGAGGTGGTTTTAAGGTTATGACTGATCAGTGTGTTTACCTCTAAGCAACGTTATTGACAAAAATGCAAATTATAATTCTTTGTGACATACTGGAACCAAATTCCTATGAAAAATATTGCTATAAATCATCATTTCTGATTTATGTATTTAGTGTTTTCTGTACCACAGTAATATCTGCTTTACAGTTTGTATTTGTAATCACATTGTTAAATTTTAAATGCATTTTTGTCTGTTTTTTTGTCTAGTTTACTCTACTCAAGAAAATGTGTCACTTTGTAAATGTGACTTTGTAAATGGACTACCAGGAAAACGAGGTTACACACTGTGTACATTACAGACCTGGATTAATAACCTCCTCCATGTTTACTGATGTACAGTTGAAGTAAACAGAAATAAACAGTAACAGAACTGATTGAAATCTCAAGATTTTTTAAATGTATGTAAACTTTTGACTTTAAGTGTAAATGACATCAACTCACTGTTAAATTCCACACATCAGGGCAGCCACAATCCAGTCTTTTTCTATTTCTTGTGGAACTGGCATGCTTGGAATTCCAGACAACTGAGCAGTAATGTGTCAGGCTAAAATTAGCTACGTATGAATGAATGAGACAGGCAAAGAGTTTTAGTGCAGACCAACTTCTGAACACGAGGGCTTAAGGACTAGTGGAAAACAAACCCTCAATTCCCTCGTAATCCAGAACAGATTAAAGCCTCCAGGTTCTTAAACAGTTTCCGGGATTTCTTTAGTAGGTGCGGTGATCTGAGGGTTTGGGGAGCTGCAGAAGTGCGTACTTTAAACCATATAGTGTATTAAAAGAAAGCTTCATTTAGACACAAACAACAGATTCATAAAGGACTGTGTGCATATCTAATCAGAGTTGCACAGAACCCCTGGCACCAAGGGTGGGTGCTGAGAAGGGAACTGCAGGGCGTGTTTTGTTGGGTGTATGCACACATGAGAATGTCATCAACCGTTTAGGACACAGTGATCAGATGTCTGCATGAAGACCCCCCGCAGGATGGGGATCATTGTGTTTCAGCGAGGGATAATAACGGCTGTGTGATATGGAAGGACCTTCTGAGAGACCTGGTACTGGCTCATATTTTATGAGCTCCAGTAAACAATACATGTTTAAATACGCGTCATTCTAGAACCGTAACAGAGCAGCACTAAAGTCTGAAGATACATCTGCAGTCTATATACGGCATAGTGCATCTAGTGCATCAAGTCTACATGAATAAGGCTCATTAAAGTAAATAAAACATTAGGATGGATTTAAATAACTTTGAGTTGCTCAAAACTATCATTATTTACCACCTGACACACAACAGCCCCCCAAACCTCAGACATAAGCCCATCAAGTCCATGCAGACGCCTGACTGGCTGAAAGCACAGCTGAGATTTGAACCCCTGAGCCCAGATCTCAGCAGTGGTGGGCTCGCATACTTCACTGTTGTGCCATCCAAGCACCCCACAACAGGTCTTAAAGTAATACAATTTAATTATAGGGTTGAAAATAACTAAAACTTTACATTTATTCAGTTTTAATCATTCATTTATTTTGTCACTCAAACCAGCCACGCAAAGAGATTAGAAGAACTTTAACATCCAGCCAAACACATATTCACATCAATGCAGAGGAATTTTATACCCGTCTTCTTTGTAGAAATGCTTTTGATAATCAGACACACTCCATGGCACTGTGGCTAAGTGGGTAGCACTGTCACCTCACAGCAAGAAGGTCCTGGGTTCGATTCCCAGGTGGGGAGATCCGGGTCCTTTCAGTGTGGAGTTTGCATGTTCTCCCCGTGTCCGCGTGGGTTTCCTCCGGGAGCTTCGGTTTCCTCCCACAGTCCAAAGACGTGCAAGTGAGGTGAACTGGAGATACTAAATTGTCCATGACTGTGTTTAAAAGAACCTTGTGTGAACTGATAAATCTTGTGTTAAAATCCTAATAAACAAACTAGGCCACTCCAAATCAAAAACAATTTAGTTGTGTACATGCTTTTGTATTTTTAATTACTGTCCCAATTACTTTTCTACACTCTTAGCAAACACTTCCTCACCTGACACAAGGGCCTCGGCTGTGGTCATGTGCATTAAAGCCCCATCACTCAGGCGCCAGTTGTCTGGGTCTAGTTTTAGGGCTTCTAGTCCGCCGAGAGCCGAAAGATCCTTCTGTATCTGGGATCCCGAAGTGCAACCCTCCCAGCGGCCCTTGCGGTACCCCAGGGCATCTCCTACTGCACCCAGGAGCATCGCAGCCTGGAATTTCTCCATCTGGTGCCTCAGGCTTGAACCCCGAGTTGAACCTCCAGTCTCGGACTTACACCCAATGCGCGAAAGCACTGTACACTATAACCAAAACAGCGACTGCACCCACCTCCCTACCCCCTCCCAGGCCTTCTTTCTAATCACCATGGCCTTATTAATCACACACACACACACAACCGGCAGGCTCTTATCGTCAAACCCTCTTTGTGTTACTGCGATCAGGTGTCTCCTAAAAAGGCAATCGCTATGTCACCAGGATAAGAGCAGAGTCTGTCAGCTGGTCCAGGATCAGCACTAAATCCCCTCCCGAAGGCCCAGACCAGAAAGGATTGTTTACCAACGAGTGACAGCAGCCATCACACAGCGTACAAGATCCGAAATGGCCATAAATCTCGTCTGTCACATTTATGCTTAAGCCCTTTTTCCATTGCACGATTCCCTATAGACCTACCGTCCACTATGGAAGTGTTCAGAACTATCCAAATTCAGAACTATCCAAATTCAGAACTATATGACTAAATGTGCTGTTGTTTCCAGTTCAACAAGGGTACAAATGAAACTAGGATGAGTCGATGAGGACGAGGCCATTAATACACGTAAACAAAAGCAACAATAGCACATGATCAGTTTACCCTACTGTCCTAGTTGTGGTTTTTAATTTTTCCATAGCTGCATTCAAGACTCGTCCAGTAATGATTTTGTTTGACCAATCAATGGTCCTCAATGTTTCTCACCTCACCAATACAGCATGCTTCTGCTTTACGAGATGTAACGTAAAGCCTCCACAAGGGGGCGTTCCAGCCATAACATTAAAACCACCTCCTTGTTTCTACACTCACTGTCCATTTTATCAGCTCCACTTACCATATAGAAGCACTTTGTAGTTCTACAATTACTGACTGTAGTCCATCTGTTTCTCTGCATGCTTTGTTAGCCCCCTTTCATGCTGTTCTTCAATGGTCAGGACTCCCACAGGACCACCACAGAGCAGGTATTATTTGGGTGGTGGGTCATTCTGAGCACCGCAGTGACACTGACATGGTGGTGGTGTGTTAGTGTGTGTTGTGCTGGTATGAGTGGATCAGACACAGCAGTGCTGATGGAGTTTTTAAACATCTCACCGTCACTGCTGGACTGAGAATAGTCCACCAACCAAAAATATCAAGCCAACAGCGCCCCGTGGGCAGCGTCCTGTGGCCACTGCTGAAAGTCTAGAAGATGACCGACTCAAACAGCAGCAATAGATGAGCGATCGTCTCTGACTTTACATCTACAAGGTGGACCAACTAGGTAGGAGTGTCTAATAGAGTGGACAGTGAGTGGACACGGCATTTTAAAACTCCAGCAGGGCTGCTGTGTCTGATCCACTCATACCAGCACAACACACACTAACACACCACCACCACCATGTCAGTGTCACTGCAGTGCTGAGAATGATCAACCACCTAAATAATACCTGCTCTGTGGGGGTCCTGTGGGGGTCCTGACCATTGAAGAACAGGGTGAAAGCAGGCTAAAAAGGTATGTAGAGAAATAGATGGACTACAGTCAGTAATTGTAGAACTACAAAGTGCTTTTATATGGTAAGTGGAGCTGACAAGGAGGTGGTTTTAATGTTATGGCTGATCAGTGTATGTGCCTGTTAAAATTAGCTTATTTAATTATGATTATCCTGAGAGAAATGTAAGATTTATGCACCTGGTAAAGTATCCTGTGGTGTCTACATACTTTGTGCACACTGCAGTTTCTCCAAAAACAAATCCAGTCGTGTGCTTGTTAATAAAAACATGCTTTATTGAACAGCCTCTGTACTCCACAGTTAAACCACCAGGTTCAGTTCCCCAGCAGAACATGTACCACCTGCTTTTCTTTAAATAAACTTTATTTACACATGAAATAATACTAATTCTGATGAGCTGAACTCCACCGACCGGGACTTCTGCGAGGCAGCACACGAGGACGATGTTACACCCCGCAAGATAGAGACGGACGTATAAAACTGGATGAAAAATGGCTGTAACGATCACAGAAGATCCAGAACACACATAGCACCATGTCCAGAATTCAGAGATAAATAAAAGCAAACATCCTAAAGGTACATAATCAGAAACATAATAGTTTGTGCGCATGTGTTTGCATTATTAGGAAACAAGTCGAACTAATCTAAATAAAGTAAAAATGTCATTCATTCACTCATCTAAGTTAGTGTTGTAAAATATGTTAAAATAACAAGCTTAATTTCGACATCCTCCTATTATTATTTTCTCATTGTTCCAGCATTATTGGTACACAATTTGATCCAGGTGACGTCAAAATTTTACACAAACCCCAGTGGGCCAAATAAGCAACTTCTCTGTGTCCATATAAACAAGGCTGACTTGACTGCACCCATTCAAGAGTACAATAATCAGCTTGTCAGGTCACCTGATGATGAGAGGGAATTTGTCTGGATTGCACACACTCACTCGTTTGAAGCTCGTTTGGCTGTGGACACCTCTCAGCATCAGGCGACAGTTTGGGTTTCCTTCCCAACCTTGGTAAGAGACTGGTGTTCTACGTACCTTTTAATGGGTGCAGTCAAACTACCCTATTTGTACTGACACAAAAGTCACTAGCTGTAGTCAATAGTGGAGGACACAAAGGTAAAGTACATTATGGAACTAACTTGCTGTGTATATTTTCTGAAATACAAACCCACTAAAAACAAACAAAAGGTTTTTAAAAAGTTCTTTTTTTTATATATATATATATATAATTTTTTCCCCACAATATTCTCCCCTAATCTAGTCGTGTCCAGTTACCCTGAATGCGTCCTCTATACTGGTTCGACCCTTCACCGCTGACTGAGGACGCCTCTAAACTAACTTGCGCCCCCTCCGGCACGTACAGTCAGTACAGACTGCATTTTTCACCCGCACGAGTCGAGTTCATACACCGACGAGCACTGTGTACGGAGGGCCACACCCCCATCAGCATTATTCCTCAGCCCTGTTCAGGCGCCATCAGTCAGCCAGCAGGGGCCGCAGTCGCACCAGTTATGAGGACCTATGATCTGACTTTTTTACCCTCTAACCCTGAACAACAGCCAATCGTTGTTCATACAGCCGCCCAGCCCAGTCGGAAGGCAGAGCTAAGATTTGATACGATACGATGTATTCAAAACCCCAACTATGGTGCTTTACCGCTGCGCCACCTGAGCGGCCAAAAGTTCTTTTTTTTAAAAGATGTTTTAGTCATTCAGTCACAGCAAAAGAACAGTTGCAAAATCATCACACCTCTAAGATATTTGTAAACGTTTGACTTAAACTGTCTGTGCATATTTCGCGAAGCTTCGTAGATAGATCTGACACCTGAAAACAAGTTTTCAACTTATTAAAAGACAAACTTTTAAAATAATCACCACTCTAGCATCTCAAATCTGCTAAATTACAATAAAAACATCCAATATGCAAAATTCATCCAAACACTTTTGTCACATTAATAAATGACATGTAACAACATCTGTAGATAGATGGATGACAAATAAAAGGCAAAACCAACATAAAGAAGCAGATGTTCTACTACAAGCCACCAGAAGAGCTTTAATGTGCACTGGTATTGATTATTCAGCCTCTCTGAAGCCATCCAAAAGATTCTCCTAACTGGTGTTTTGATGATGGTGGTGATGATGCCGTCTCTTGACATTAGGCTGAATCTCCTATAGGTGTTTAACTGGGCTGAAATTATAATATATAACATGCTCATACATACAGAACCAGTCAGTTACACCACCTGCCCTGTGAATGTTGGCATTATCATCCTGGAAGAGACCATTCCCATCAGAACAGAAATGCTTTATCATAATGACTAGGTGATCAGGCAGAATAACGACGCTGCATTGATATGCTGAGAACTTTTTGTCCTAATGAAAACGTAGAGCTTTGCCTGTAAAACGCCTCGACAGCACAACAGCCACCGTAACTTCTCTCTCTGAGGGCCACAACCACTCGCTGAGGGCCATAACCTCTCTCTCTGAGGGCCACAACTTCTCACTCTAAGGGGCCGTAACATCTCTCTCTGAGGGCCACAATCTCTCACTCTGAGGGCCACAACTTCTCACTCTAAGGGGCCGTAACATCTCTCTTTGAGGGCCACAATCTCTCACTCTAAGGGCCGTAACCTCTCTCTCTGAGGGCCACAACCTCTCTCTCTGAGGGCCGTAACCTCTCACTCTAAGAGGCCGTAACATCTCTCTCTGAGGGCCACAATCTCTCACTCTAAGAGGCCGTAACCTCTCTCTCTGAGGGCCGTAACCTCTCACTCTAAGAGGCCGTAACATCTCTCTCTGAGGGCCGTAACATCTCTCTCTGAGGGCCGTAACCTCTCACTCTAAGAGGCCGTAACATCTCTCTCTGAGGGCCACAATCTCTCACTCTAAGGGCCGTAACCTCTCTCTCTCTGAGGGCCACAATCCCTCATTCTGAGGGCCACAACTTCTCACTCTAAGGGCCGCAACCTCTCTCTCTGAGGGCCACAATCCCTCGCTCTAAGGGCCGTAACCTCTCTCTCTGAGGGCCGCAACTTCTCACTCTAAGAGGCCGTAACATCTCTCTCTGAGGGCCACAATCCCTTGCTCTAAGGGCCGTAACCTCTCTCTCTGAGGGCCACAACTTCTCACTCTAAGGGGCCGTAACATCTCTCTCTGAGGGCCACAATCTCTCACTCTAAGGGCCATAACCTCTCTCTCTGAGGGCCACAACCTCTCGCTCTGAGGGCCGCAACCTCTCACTCTAAGAGGCCGTAACCTCTCTCTCTCTCTGAGGGCCACAATCCCTCATTCTGAGGGCCACAACTTCTCACTTTAAGGGCCGTAACCTCTCTCTCTCTGAGGGCCACAATCTCTCACTCTGAGGGCCACAACTTCTCACTCTAAGGGCCGTAACCTCTCGCTCTGAGGGCCGCAACCTCTCACTATAAGAGGCCGTAACAGCTCTCTCTGAGGGCCACAATCTCTCACTCTAAAGGCTGTAACCTCTCTCTCTGAGGGCCACAATCCCTCGCTCTAAGGGCCACAACCTCTTGCTCTGAGGGCCACAACCTCTCTCTCTGAGGGCCGCAACCTCTCACTCTAAGAGGCCGTAACATCTCTCTCTGAGGGCCACAATCTCTCACTCTAAGGGCCGTAACCTCTCTCTCTGAGGGCCACAATCCCTCACTCTAAGGGCCACAACCTCTTGCTCTGAGGGCCACAACCTCTCGCTCTGAGGGCCACAATCTCTCACTCTAAGGGCCGTAACCTCTCTCTGAGGGCCACAATTTCTCACTCTAAGGGCCACAACTTCTCACTCTAAGGGGCCGTAACCTCTCTCTCTGAGGGCCACAACTTCTCACTCTGAGGGCCATAACCTCTCACTCTGAGGGCCATAACCTCTTGCTCTGAGGGCCACAACCTCTCGCTCTGAGGGCCGTAACCCCTCACGCTGAGGGCCGTAACCCCTCACGCTGAGGGCCACAACCTCTCGCTCTGAGGGCCGTAACCCCTCACGCTGAGGGCCACAACCTCTCGCTCTGAGGGCCGTAACCCCTCACGCTGAAAGCCACAACCTCTCGCTCTGAGGGCCACAACCCCTCTCTCTGAGGGTGCTCATTTGCTTGTTGAGAACATGATAAAGAATGGCTCATCTCAACACAAAAACCAGTGCTCATCGTTTCAGCACCATCGACCGTTCCTGCTGACAAAGCTTGATCACGTCCTGCATCGGCATTTGAACTCCACAGACTGGAGTTTGCATAAACTGGTTAAAACACCAAAAACGAAACTGAAACTTCATCCCAGTAGTTCTGAATATTAAAGCCAATTACATCCGATATGTAGATGAATAAAGGATGACCATCACTAGGAACTAGGTGGCAAGGCTAAGTGCCAGCTTGTCAGGTTGTGGTTTGACTTCTCTTAAAAAAAACTTTGAGAATATAATAATGTATAATAAAGTAAAGTGTAACTCCGGTACTGAAATCTTAACTGGGTCCACTACTAGTCTACGACCGGCTAATGAACACAAGGCTGTGTTCCAATCCTCATACTGCATATTACACACAGTGTGTTAGATTAATAATACCATTCGCTGATCGAGCACTAATTTAACATGCTATTTGTGACAAAATGTAAGAAATTCTAATTTATTTTCAGCATTTTTCCAGATTTAAACAAATGTCTGCCTGAAAGATGAATTCGAATTGGCCCCTGATACATTTCTGAGAATGAAATCATAAAATCATGCACAAGTTTAGGGGAAGGCAGGTCAATATTAAGACATTTCCAAATCTTGATTTTAGGTATTTGTATGTTTATTTTTAGTGTTTCCTGGAGCACAAAAATACAATAACACATTTATTGTATGTTCAGGGGCAATTTCAGGGGGAATTTTATCATTTTAGAAAATATATGTACTTTTTTTAAAGCATTTTTAAAAATCTGAGTTATAGCGGAATAATATTCGGCTTGTATTTTATATTTCTAGGTTTTGATTGTAACAACACTCCATGTGACACCATGATCTACACCATGATGTTGCTTAACATATCCCATCGTTCGTATCCATCTCCTTTACTTACTCACACAGCTTAAAATCCAACACAAATACGACACACATTAATAATCGAATTAAATTCCTATGTAAAGGTTCCACGCTTGGCACTCTATAGCTATGCTACGTTTTCTTCCACCACCTTCAGAGTGCAGATGGATGGATGGTGGAAACCAGAACGGTCAGTATGTCCACCTTTCTTAGTCTGGCAAATGTAAAGAGGTGAAAATCCATCGGGCAGACACAAACTGCTTGTTCCGAGCTTTGATCATCTTCTCCTTCTGATGCTGAACTTTCCACCTCATTCCAAGCAGAAGAATCTTTTTGGGACATGTAGACATGTAGGCTGATGAATGACTGGGAGAACTGGTGCATGGATCCCTCATGTAGTCTGTATGAAGGCAGGGCAGCACAGAAGAAACGGCACACGAAGCTTCTCCAGCCGTATCCCGTGACTCGCTCATCGTCGTCCCCTGGTGGTGAAACCTAACACGAACTCTCGTCAGCTCAGGTTTGGCAGAACACACTCAGATCTTTGAAGTCTTTAGTATTTTTCCCCTCATCGTTTCTTTATTGAGTATTTCTCATATAAAAAGTCTAAACAGAGAGGTCACGTCTTTCTCCGTGAGGAGGGGAGGTGGTAATTATAAGTGTTTATATTTGCCTGCGGTAACGATTGGCCGAGCGAATTCCACAAAGTCGTCTATGAGGACGGGCCACGCTCCTACGAAACAGAGCAAATTATTATCAGCACTTACGTATTTTCAAAAGTATGAATGCAGGATTTTATTTAAGCATGAATCTACAGTTTGTCAAAAGTTTACATACACTTAAAAGACTAAATATCATTTATTTTGTGGCTGATTTCTTACAAAAATCAATTGTTTCTACACTCACTGTCAATTTTATCAGCTCCACTTACCATATAGAAGCACTTTGTAGTTCTACAATTACTGACTGTAGTCCATCTGTTTCTCTGCATGCTTTGTTAGCCCCCTTTCATGCTGTTCTTCAATGGTCAGGACCCCCACAGGACCCCCACAGAGCAGGTATTATTTAGGTGGTGGATCATTCTCAGCACTGCAGTGACACTGACATGGTGGTGGTGTGTTAGTGTGTGTTGTGCTGGTATGAGTGGATCAGACACAGCAGCGCTGCTGGAGTTTTTAAATACCGTGTCCACTCACTGTCCACTCTATTAGACACTCTTACCTAGTTGGTCCACCTTGTAGATGTAAAGTCAGAGACGATCGCTCATCTATTGCTGCTGTTTGAGTTGGTCATCTTCTAGACCTTCATCAGTGGTCACAGGATGCTGCCTACAGGGCGCTGTTGGTTGGATATTTTCAGTTGGTGGACTATTTTCAGTCCAGCAGTGACAGTGAGGTGTTTAAAAACTCCATCAGCGTTTCTGTGTCTGATCCACTCATACCAGCACAACACACACTAACACACCACCACCATGTCAGTGTCACTGCAGTGCTGAGAATGATCCACCACCTAAATAATACCTGCTCTGTGCTGGTCCTGACCATTGAAGAACAGGGTGAAAGGGGGCTAACAAAGCATGTAGAGAAACCGATGGACTACAGTCAGTAATTGTAGAACTACAAAGTGCTTCTATATGGTAAGTGGAGCTGATAACATGGACAGTGAGTGTAGAAACAAGGAGGTGGTTTTAATGTTATGGCTGATCAGTGTATATTGAAATATATACAAAAAGCACCTTAGATTATTAACTTAGAGGTGTGAAACGTTTAATTTTCTCATCTTTGGGAGAGTTGTAGCCTAGCGGTTAAGGTACTGGACTAGTAATCGAAAGTTCGCTGGTTCAAGCCCCACCGCTGCCAGGTTGCCACTGTTGGGCCCTTAACCTTCAATTGCTTAGACAAGCTACTGTCACAGTACTGTAAGTCGCTTTAAATAAAAGTGTCTGCTTAATGCTGAAAATGTAAATCTCTCTTTGTGGGGTGCTTGGGTGCCGCAGCGGTACTTTATACCACCTCTGACATACAGGTTCAAAAACACCCTGATCAGGATGAATTCTTTTTTTCACTTTTACCTAAAGACCATTTGGAGCAGCCAATCCACCTACGGATGTTTTTTCAGAGGAGAGAAGAAGCCTAGGTACTTGAATCTTACCCACTCTGACAGAAATTAGAATGTGCCAAACTACATTCAAACAGTGACCATGGGACCATTTGGTGCCTTCGTGTAGAATAAAAGAAGCACATTTCTGATACCAATCACGTCTTGTTTGTTGAACTCATGAGCTTTAAGAAAACACTCTGAACTGAAATGAAGCTTGTTGTCTCAAGTATTTGATTGTGTTGATGTAGACGGAGCTCCTCACCTTCCTCGTCATAGTTAGACATGTCGTCTGCAATCATGTTTCCAAAGTCTAAGAGGAGATTCCACGTGTCTTTTGGGATGGAGCGCTTGTGATGCTCCTTTAATGGGCAGAAATAAATATTAATAATACAATCACGGCACATATACTTTGTTAACTGTAAAGCTCAGCTATTTTTAAGAACTTGAAGCTTTAACAAATGCATTATTTTTCCCCCAAAACCGTTAATGAAAGAAAATAAAATGTCTGTATTAAACAGGGTAAGAACTAAACTAGATTCCTTTGACTTCCTTTTCACTAATAAAACATGGCTTCCTACTTTATTCAGTTAATTCCTACTTAATTTTGCTTCTTTAACACACATACATGAAACGGAGTAGGTTAAAGTCCTGCTCTGATTAAAGTCCTGCTTTAAATTGGACAAGTCCCAACCTGAAGAGTACAGATGCACTTTTCCTGTGTTTTACTCCAACATAAAGCAGTGGCGTAACTAGGAGCTCATGGGCCCCAGTGCAACAAATTTCACATATATACACTATATTGCCAAAAGTATTCGCTCACCCATCCAAAGCATTGAATTCAGGTGTTCTAATCACTTCCATGGCCACAGGTGTATAAAACCAAGCACCTCGGCTCGGCCCCTTAGTTCCAGTGAAAGCAACTTTTAATGCTTCAGCATGCCAAGAGATTTTGGACAATTTCATGCTCCCAACTTTGTGGGAACAGTTTGGGGATGGCCCCTTCCTGTTCCAACATGACTGCGCACCAGTGCACAAAGCACAAGCTCCATAAAGACGTGAATGAGCCAGTTTGGTGTGGAAGAACTTGACTCGCCTGCACTGAGTCCTGACCTCAACCCGATAGAACACCTTTGGGATGAATTAGAGCGGAGACTGTGAGCCAGGCCTTCTCGTCCAACATCAGTGTCTGACCTCACAAATGCACTTCTGGAAAAATGGTAAAAAAATTCCCATAAACACATTCCTAAACCTTGTGGAAAGCCTTCCCAGAAGAGTTGAAGCTGTTATAGCTGCAAAGGGTGGGCCGACGTAATATTAAACCCTATAGATTAAGAATGGGAGTCACTCAAGTTCATATGCGTGTGAAGGCAGACGAGCGAATACTTTTGGCAATATAGTGTATATATATGGTCTAGTAACGTTAAGCAGGTTACACAGATTCCCAAAATCTCTTGCTGTGCACTCACTGTATATTTTGATTACATGTATTCAGATTTTTTTAATTGTCTTGTAGTTATTTTAATATTTTACTTAACGTGCTGCGTGCAGTGGGGGAGGTGTGGGAGTAAAGGCACACAACAAGGTAGAGTTCACTTTAACTGTTTAGTCAGGACTTCAATGAGCGTTACGACACTTTAGACTGCCTAGCTCCAGCACCTGAACTTCAATGCTGGGGCCATACGGCGAGTCTCACATACAAAACTAACTAACTGCAGAACGTCCGAACGCACATGTATAAACCGGGTGCTGCATTCTGATTGGTTGAGCTGAATGTCACTCACATATTGCCGCTATACAATATTGTAATATAATAATAACGACCTGGTGAGTGCAGCCAATAGGGGGGGGGCAGTGCGGTAGGGGGTTTGAGTTCATGTCGCGGAGGGCACCCCCAGCCATGGGCCCCAGTGCACCTGCCCCCCCTGCCCCCCGGTAGTTACGCCCCTGACACAGAGACAATTTACCCAAACATCATGACTGGCTTAAAATCCTGGGGCGTCAAAGACGTGCTGATTTACAGTGTAATTATTTATTCATTCATTTTTTAATCAAGCATTTCTTTTCATTTGATTCCTGTCGTGCATTTGTGCCTGTTTGTCCTGTAATGCACTTTCATTAATACAAATTATTATTATTATTATTATTATTGTTACTTTAATTAACTATTAAAGCTCATCATTTCTGTTTTCTCATCTGTTTACCAGTCATGTCAAAATTTTTAGGAAAAGCACAAACAACTTACCAGAAGAAATCTGTTCCAGAGATCGAGAAACTTAAACCGACCTGTCAGAACTAGATTCCAATAGGCCACAGCCATCTCTAAATCTGGGCATCAGATAGTATTTAAAGAGCAAGAAAGGGAATACGAAGAGAGGTAGTTTAATTACACATTTGGTCATGGACTGTAAATGTAAGGTGTTTTTAATCTGTGACTCTTACCTAAACCTTTCTGGCCGGGGTTCTTGGCAAAGTTGAAGGTAAATTGGTAAAAGTCCTTGAACTTTCCGGAGTCTTTCAGTTCCTGTTCTAATCTGGGTAAGATGGATTTCAGTTTCTCTGGGCTGTCACACCTGGTGAAAAGCAGAAATGTAAACAATCAGACTCCTATAGGGTCTCTAACGGACTGATCCAGATCTCTAATTTAATTGAAAATCAGATTTCTTGTACAGTGTACAGCAGTGGTTTAGGATTAAGGTGAGGATAGAGGAAGAGGCAGCACTAACCCCAGCTCAGACATGCCATCCAGAAACTCTTTCCGGCTAAATTCACACTGTGTTGCTGCCCGAAACTTCCAGGCTACCACCAGCACGCTCATGCTGGCCGGATCCAACGTGAGATCATCACAGAACTGCTGGATCCCGTCGATTCCAATTTTATTCTCATCCTGAGGGTCTGTGGGGGACATGATGAAAACGACATGCACAGATGAAAAGGTGGGCAGAACAAATCCACCATGAATCTGTAATGAGTGTTAACATTGTAGATAGATAGATTACAACTGAACAGTGCATAACAGCTTACAGCCCACTCTGAAGTGTAAGAAACAGTGACCAACGTGTGGGTGCTTTGTTTACCTTTGTATCGGTTGTACAGCTGCTCCAGCTTCTTGCGGTCCACTGTGGTTTTCATGGATTCTTTGTAATAGAGATCCGGGTTCTGGAAATAGTTGTCTGTGGCCACCTCTAGTTTCCAGTCATTCTGTGTGAGGCAGTAGACCGCTGTCCTCTCCCCGGCCTGAGTGAAGGACATGAACTGGCGAACCTTGTCTTTCTGCGATGACTTCAGCTTATGCTGCAACACACATCGTACAACTCATGAACCCTAATTAATGAGCAGTTATTCAAATGAATTAAATAAACAAGTCCCACTGATCACACAACCTTTTGGCCCACATGAATTTCATGATGCTGATAATGTTCACAGATTTTGTCTTTTCTGTTTATTAATTTCCCCCCTAATTTTCTCTCAATCTAGTCGTATCAAATTACCCGAACGTACTCCACCATATACTGCTGCAGACCTTTCCTCCTGACCAAGGAAAGCCGTAACTAACACACGCCAGCCGCTTATTTTCACCTGCATGAACCGAGTTATTATGAAGGTCTGTATCTCACACAGAGGGTCACACCCTGATTTACTGGGCTACACTGGGCCCACAGTTCATACTTTTATACATCATGATAAATAAAACACTCCTAATGAATAGACAAATGTGCACTGACCATTTAAGTCACTTTTTTTTTTTAAACATTTATTTGGCAGTAACCTGCTCCTGTTTTATAGGTGCCTTATTTAGAACATAAAAGAACAAGCAGATCAGGAAAAATAACAACAGCGCATTGTTCAGATACTGGTTGTGTTTAAAGCAAAAATGTGTCACAAAAAAAACAACACCACCCGTCCCAGGCTGAGCGCCTCTTTGGGGCAAGCCGTAGCCATGTGGTTAAGGCACAGGACTAGTAATCCAAAGGTTGCTGGTTCAAGCCCCACTACTGCTAGGTTGCTGCTGTTGGGCCCTTGAGCAAGGCCCTTAACCCTCAGTTGCTCAGACTGTGTACTGTAACTGTAATGTAAGTCGCTTTGGATAAAGCCGTCTGCTAAATGCTGAAAATGTGAAATGTGAATGAAATAACTCTGATGGATAAATTGGAGAAAGTGATTCACAGTAATAGCCTCAAACGCTGCCCTTGCATTTCTGTGATGGGTGACCTTCAGTCATCAGGTTTTCCGTTCTTCCCTCAGTACAGACAAACAAGTCTTATTTAGTGTCCGTGGTAATCAGCAATTTGCAGTGTGTGTGGTCATATATAGAATATGTAATTATTCCTCTATTTACAAGCACTCAGTGGACATGCAGACAGTAATGACAGCTCACCGCAGTCCTGCATGATCATCTGAGACACCAAAAGTCATCTCCATTCCAAACATCAGGAACTCTTAAGGTTCAGTTGATATAAAGGACAACCCAACAACACGAGTACAGCCTGCTGATGTGACAGCTCCTGCAGCATGATCAGGAGGGCTGATCAGGACAGTTTCTCCAGGCTACTGGGATCTGGAAGCTGTACTGGTTCCAGTTTGAGTCGGTTATATTCAGCAGGACAAGTGCATGCTGTCAGCTCTCAAAATACCAACAAACTGACCTTCCGTTCCCTCACTAATGACCACAGTCCAGCCCAGGAACAAGTACAACACAGGCTCCGGACACTCCCACAGTCCCAGAAACCGAATCTCACCTCTAGTGTCTTGTTAAACCCCGCACATCTCACCTCCTGCTGTCTGTTTGTAAGTTTTGCTGAACAGTGTTTATCTTACCTACCATTTTTATCACCCCGCTGTTGGACCAAGTTGATAGGCAACAGGCCTTAGTGCGCCTGCGCAGGACCTTGCCTGAACTGCGCCAGAGAACCGAGCGGCGGCGTTTACCTGAGCACTGGGAGTTGTAGTTTTTAAGCTCTTTTGCTGTAGTCCAAACACTGCTGTCTACGCAAGGCGGAAACACCTCATTTTCCCAGCATTAAGCCCGGTCATTCTGGGCAAGCCGGACTCACCGGGACCCTGACTAGAATAAAGCGTTGGTAAAAAATAAAATAAAACAAATTGATTAAAAAAAACACACCAGTAAGGCATTAGTGGAAGGTGCGAAAAGAACTACATTACCCACAATGCACCTCGTTCAGCCACCCCTGTCGGTGTATTTCGGAAGAAAACCTCATTCTAATTCTTATTTTTTTACGTTTGTTTTTTGTTTAGCCACCTAGCTGATTACATCGCTCACGACTCAAGACGTGTCCATTAAATACACAGTTCACCATGTTTAGGAAAAGTTCATTTATTTATTTATTTTACGTGTATTGATGTAAACAGTCTCCGAGAAAAGCTAGGGCTGTGTTCTAAACGGCACGGTAAAGCACTCTGTAGTATGTCTAACTAGTGCACGATAACAGCTGTGATGACGACATTGTTAGCATACTATTTAGTGAAGTAGTGCATGATTTGGGACACAGCCTCGCTCTGAATAGCTTTGGTTGACTTGTTGAGCTCAACCCGACTGATACTTTAGTAGTATGAGATGTTTAATGATCCATTTAAAATCATATAAATAATAAAGCTAGTTTATTTATCATGGCTGTATGGTTGACATGCGCTGAATTAACCGAATGTAGAGGTTTAAACCTACCTGCTGGAATGAGGAAGGTGGGTGTTAGCTGGAGCAGGCTGGGCTGAGTGCTGCAGCAGGGCTCAGGCTCGGTGGAGGTTAGTATGTGGCGTGTGGATGAAGAGGGGCGGCATCACAAGAGCTCGATTGTTTCCTTCACTTACTGAAACACACCGGGCTGTGTGGATCACCTCCAGATTTCTCCAGGTAGGCTCTCAATATTTCAGTTTTCTCCGATCTTTCCTTTATGACTTTGAAAGGTAAAATGTGTGATGTGGCAGTCGGGGTGTGTGTCATCCTAACTCATGTGTTTGGGAATCATATGGACTTGAAAGACATCACATCAGTTCTGACATGCTGCATGTCTGTCTAATGAACAGAAACCACAGGATTTGTTATAATGATTAAAATAAATGTAAGTGGGGCCCAAAAATGTATACATTTTTTAACATGAGAAATACCAAATGTATACACAGAGCTTAGGGTTATCAACCAAAAGGTTAAGATATACTTTATTTGTCATATATACATATACACATGTGCAGTACAATTAAATTATTTCTTCATATATCCCGGCTTGTTTGGAAGCTGGGGTCAGAGCGCAGGGTCAGCCATCGTACGGCGCCTCTGGAGCAGACAGGGACCCAACAGTGGCTGCATAGCAGAGCCTGGATTTGAATCTTCTGGTTGATAGCCCAAAGCTCTACCCACCAGGCTTTGGACTGTGAGGTTGAGAGTTCGAATCCCAGCTCTGCCCTGTCACTGTTGAGCAAGGCCCTTAACCCTCTCTGTTCCAGGGGTGCTGTACAATGCCTGACCCCAGCTTCCAAGTGCTGGGATGTGTGAGTAAGTGGTTTACAACTTTGACATCGCAATAAACAATGTCATGATACATTTCTGGGAGTTGAGGGTTTGTTTGTTTATTAGGATTGTAACGTCATGTTTTACACTTTGGTTACATTCAAACATACATACATACAGGGAGAACATGCAAACTCCACACAGAAAGGACCCGGACCGCCCCACCTAGGGATTGAACCCACTGAGCCACCACTCAGTATTTGTCTTCCGCTTTTAACAGTAACACTACCAAGATCTAAGAAAATCCCAAAACAAGGTCATTTTCTCCAAATTATCTGCACTTGGAATTTTTTAGTCTTGGAATTTGTACAGGAGAGAGAGTCAAAAATCTAAAGTTAGTTAATTAGTTAAACTGTTTAGTTAAATATTTGTCTTCTTTGACATAAAAAGAGCACAATGACATTATAAAAAGTATTTGTTCTCAGTCATTCCTGCAAAAGCCAGTGCAGCGTGTTATTAAGCTCGGGGAACATTTCCTTTTTCTAACAGATGTTACATGGGTGCTGGATAACTGTCCTCTAAAGTAATGAGGCTAAGTTGTACATACCGTGTTGTTTTAAAGTTCTCTGTGCAGTGACTATGCTATTTTACAGCGCTACATTATTACTTTATTCTTTTTTTGGGGGTTGAGCTGCTGTTGCTTCTAGAGCAAACACTTCGTATCTGGGCGGTGCTATCAGCAAACCAAGCGTTGACCTAGACATGATTGGCTGTGTCTCATGTGAGGGGATGACAGAAGCCCTGTGTGGTTCAGGGATTTCCTGCCTTGCTCCCAGTGTTTCACGGAGGAGCTGGATCCACTCCAACCCTTGGTAATTGTTGTCTGCTTTAGGGTTTTTAACCTGGCTTCACTTGCCTAATGTCTATTTAACCGTGTTCCAGCACCCCATATAACCAATAAAATAAGTATTCAGCCTAATGATCTGGTTAACATCTTGTTGCGTGACAGACAAACATACAATGGTGTCACATGACGTGTGTAATCTGTGTTTGAACAGCTCAGCCTCGGGCTCCACCTGTATGAACTGAACTGGGTGTACTCACCTGTGTTGGAAAATAGCTGTATCGCCCAGTTTCTGCACTTCTCTGCTCTACTCGCTGGTCAACTTTACACTTTGTCTTCCTATTCACTCATGTGTGTCAGCAAATATCCTGCTTAATGTAGGTTTTATCAAATGACTTGTTAAAAACAGCTCTCCTGAGTTTATATTAGTGAAGCTGTTGTTAAAAGCAGGTGCAGTGAGGGCCAAAAGTTTAATAATGTATTTTTTATAATTTAATACAACGTTTTTAATCACCAGGTCTTAGTTTACCCCTCATCAACCTTAAGTGTATATATACACTGATCAGCAATAACATTAAAATCACCTCCTTGCTCATCTACTGCTGCTGTTTGAGTTGGTCATCTTCTAGACCTTCATCAGTGGTCACAGGACGCTGCCCACGGGGCGCTGTTGGCTGGATATTTTTGGTTGGTGGACTATTCTCAGTCCAGCAGTGACAGTGAGGTGTTTAAAAACTCCAGCAGCGCTGCTGTGTCTGATCCACTCATACCAGCACAACACACACTAACACACCACCACCATGTCAGTGTCACTGCAGTGCTGAGAATGATCCACCACCTAAATAATACCTGCTCTGTAGTGGTCTTGTGGTGGTCCTGACCATTGAAGAACAGGGTGAAAGCAGGCTAAAAAGGTATGTAGAGAAACAGATGGACTACAGTCAGTAATTGTAGAACTACAAAGTGCTCCTATATGGTAAGTGGAGCTGATAAAATGTACAGTGTGTGGTTTTAAAGTTGTGGCTGATTGGTGTATACAGAGGCATGCTTTTTCTGGGACAGTGGTAGCCTAGTGGGTAGAGCTTTGGGCTATTAACTGAAAGGTTGAGAGTTCAAATCTCAGCTCTGCCATTCAGCCACTGGTGGACCCTTGAGCAAGGCCCTTAACCCTCTCTGCTCCAGGGGTGCCGTACAATGACTGACCCTGCACTCTGACCCCAGCTTCCAAATGAGCTTGGATATGTGAAAAAAGAATTTTGTTGTACTGCACATCTGTATATGTATATATGACAAATAAAGATTCTATGTATTTAGTTAGTCTGTGCTCACTGCCTGTACTTGGCTAACAGGAGAGAAACGTTATGTGGTGATCTGCTGTTGTACCTCGTTCCCACTCAGGTTCAACATGTTCACCAAGAGTTGTAAAGGAAAATTTACCATAGCCTTACTGCCCTTGACCTTTCTTCTCAAAAAGGTGTTTTTGTCTGTAGAACTTCAGCTCACTGGATGTTTTTTCAGTTCTCCAAAATATTCTGTGTGAACTCTCCAGACTGTTGTGCATAAATATTCCAGGAGATCAACAATTGTTGTCAAACCAGCCTGTCTGGCACCAACAATCGTGCCACAAGGCACTAAGATGTTTGATGTAAACATTTATATTTATGGCATTTAGCAGACAGTTTTATCCTTGAGGGTTAAGGGCCTTGCTCAGGGGCCCAACAGTGAACCTGCAACCTTCTGATCACTAGTTTAGCACTTTAACCACAAAAAAACCCAATACTTGGTGTCAATCAATCAAAATGTATTTGTAGCGCACAAATGCAACTGCTCCAATGCAAAGAATTGCAGGTTAAGCGCCTTGCTGAGGGGTGCTAACCCAGCCGTGCTAACTTGCCGATGGTGGGGCTTGAACAAGAGACCTTCTGATGACTAGTCCAGTTCCTTAACCACTCATCTACCACAGAAGCTCTTGTTGTGTGTGTGTCTGTGTGTAAAATGTTTCTGTTCTTGCCTCCAGCTGACGTGACCGAGCAGCTGAATGCAAGCCCTGTGTGCGCTGCTATGTCTAGGCCTGGCAGGCGCGCTGCAGCCGGCGGAGCACCTCGCCCAGCACGCCATCCAGCTTCACCGTGGCCGGGGGGCACCATCTACCAGCGGGCAGCTCTGGGTGGCCGAGAACTGCCGGCGCCTCTCGAGCCTCCTGCGACAGAAAAGCGCCGCCGTACGGAAGCT
The DNA here is from genome assembly GCF_030014385.1 of Trichomycterus rosablanca. Lineage (NCBI taxonomy): Eukaryota > Metazoa > Chordata > Actinopteri > Siluriformes > Trichomycteridae > Trichomycterus > Trichomycterus rosablanca. The sequence goes on along the minus strand of NC_086002.1, from coordinate 4,203,681 downwards.
GGAGGTGGCGGCGGCGGCAGCACAGCACGACCGGACTCTCTCGGGCGCCGAGCGGCACTTTCAGGTGCACACGCTCGAGGTTTTTCAGAAGGAGTTAAACGAGAGTGAGCGCTCGCTCTTCCAGGCCGTGCTGGGACTTCAGCGGGTGCTGAAGGGCGACCTCAAAGACGTGGCGAACATGAAGGAGAGCAGCCGCCAAAGGCTCGAAGCACTCAGGGAAGCCGCCATCAAGGTGAGGTTCTTAGTAAAGAGGTGGAACCTTATCAGAATTCAGATCCTGGGTGAAATGTCACTTGGAAATATGTCTTGTCAGATTACAGGAAAACGTGCACCAACACTAAATCTACACAATGAGAGTTGTAGCTCTTTCTAATTTACATCGTGCATTTCTTCTGACAGGAGGAGCAGGAGTATGTTGAGCTGGTTGCTGCGGAAAAGCACCAGCAAGAGGCGTTAAAGGTGGCGCAGGACCGGAACAAGACCCTATCCATGTTGGACGAGATCCTCGAGGACGTCCGGAGGGCAGCTGACCGGCTGGAAGAGCAGATCGAGGACCACGTCTTTGACAACAACAAGCAGGTCAGACGTCACACAGTTGCTCGGTTGTTCAATATCACTACCTGCCAGCTGATGTTGAAGGGACAGTCTGTATTGGTCATTGGCAGATGAAGGGGGTTAATGTGGAGGCAGTCCTGAGGGTGGAGGAAGATGAGGAGGACAGAAAGAAGAAGAACGTGTCCTGGCAGGTGGCACAGAGTGATCTGGGACTCAGCATGCTCATCGACTCTCAGAACAACCAGTATGTGCTGACCAAACCAAGAGATTCTACCATTCCACGAGCTGACCACCACTTTATCAAGGTCAGTGACACAATCCTCAGTCCCTCAATCTCTGGTACATTTAACTGGAGAGTGGTGGCCTGTAGCGGTTGGTTTAGAAATGTACACCAAGCACAGTTTAGCTTTTTTTTTTTTTTTTTTTTTTTTACATTATTTTAGCTCCATCAAGATCATTTCATTACTGAATATTCTGTGCTACCTTATTGCTCCCAGGGATCCTAGTGAAACTGGACCTGAATCCAGTCTGTGTAGATGCCTGGCCAGCCGATAGCACTTTATCCTAGTGATGGTGAGCTAGCGTGATAGATCACTGTGCCACTAGTATTTAAAAGGTTGCTGGTTGAAGCACCACTAATGCCAGGTAGCCACTGTTGGGCCCTCATGCAAGGCCCTTAAACCTCAATTACTTAGATTGTATTTGGTTGCAGTGGTAAGTCCCTTTGGATGAAACAGTAGCCTCTTAGCTCCAGTGCAAAGCTAATAAGCAAACAGTAGACACCAACCGTTGCTAACCGTCTGATTTAATAATTCATTTAATAATGATCAGTCTTGTCCTTCATTAAAACTCTGATCTGATTGGCTGCAATTAGTTAAAGAGTACAGGTTTTTACTGTAATAAATGCTCTTTACAACACATTTTTGTAAGATTTATTGTTATTTTGTGTTAAGTTGGTTGGGCGAGGAAATAGTTCTCATCAGACAGAAGTAAAAGCTGTAGTTGCTCCCACAGGACCTGGTGACGGTGGTCATGCTGTCGTTACCCTGCGGCTGGCTGTGCACTCTGCTCGGACTGCCTCCTATGTTTGGCTACATAGTGTGTGGAGTTCTGCTTGGTCCTTCTGGGCTGAACAGCATTAAGGTAAAGAACATTATATTGCATAAGCTAACAGGGCCGACGAGTGTGTCTACCTCACGATCTCTGAAAAGTACTGTCACACAGGGGTGGCACGGTGGCTCAGTGGGTAGCACTGTCGCCTCACAGCAAGGGTTCGATCCCCAGAAGGGTCCTTTCTGTGTGGAGTTTACATGTACTCCTCGTGTCCATGTGGGTTTCCTCCGGGTGCTCCGGTTTGTCTGCGTACAAAGACATGCAAGTGAGGTGAATTGGAAAAACAGACTTGGCTGTGACTGTGTTTGATATTGATTTATTTACTACCTGTCCTGTAATGAATGTAACCAAGAAGTGTCAAACATGACATTATAATCCTAATATAATAAATAAGTCATTCCTTGCAGTCATTCTTTGTCTGTGTCTAAAGTAGTTTAGTGTGTGTTAATGTCTTTATTGCTCATGATTTTCTCTCTGTTTAGTCCATGGTTCAAGTCGAGACGCTGGGGGAGTTGGGTGTGTTCTTTACACTCTTTGTTGTTGGCCTTGAGTTCTCTCCGGAGCGACTTCACAAGGTAAAAAAAAGAGGAAATATTAACCCTCCCGTTATGTTTACGGGTCAGATTGACACGTCTTAATGTTTCAAAATCTAATAAGATACAGTTAAAAGTATTTTTTGCTATGAAACCTCATTAATTTCACTTACTAAGCCTAGCAGAAGGAGTTAATAATGAGATATAAACAAAAATTACTGGGATTTTTTGGTTTCTGACACTTTTGGATGATTAAACATGCCCCGGGTCAAATTGACGAGAAACGAACATAACAGGAGGGTTGAGGAAAAGGTTCATGCAACACAGATATCACCTATAAAAAAGTAATTCCTGTCTAAACTCAATTTTCACACATTTATTTTTGCTTTTTCCCTATTTTTGCCAATGTAGTTGTTGTAATGTAGACCACTGTAAAACAAACTAAATTGCAAGCTCCTCATTTACATCTTGGCTCTTTTAGGTTTGGAAGATCTCTGTTCAAGGCTCCTGCTACCTCACCCTCCTGATGGTGGGGGCGGGGCTGCTTTGGGGACAGATGTTTAGGCTCCACCCCATTCAGACAGTCTTCATTTGCAGCTGTCTGTCGCTCTCCAGCACTCCTCTGGTCTCACGGTTCCTTTCTGGTGGATCCAGGGGGGATAAAGAAGGTAAGAGAGTGAAGGTGGGGTCGGGTTTTGAGATCAAAGGGCCATCTTGAAAGTGTGTGTGTGTGTGTGTAGGTGAACTGGATTATAGCAGTGTACTGCTGGGAATGCTGGTAATGCAGGATGTTCAGTTGAGCCTGTTTATTGCAATCATGCCAACACTAATTCAAGCTGGAAGTGGTGACATGAACAGGTGAGTTCACACACACACACACGTATATACCTGTCAAAAGTACAAGTGACACAGCCACAATCATTGTTTGTTTGAGGTGTGTAACGCCATGCTTCTATTTATTAGTTAGCCAGACTATTTGGAGGTAAATATGAGACCAACTCCATATTAATGCTCATTGGATTTGGAATATAATGATGTCCAACAGGCTTATGTTCAGGTGTCCATATAGTTTTGGCCATACACTTTACATACATGTTTATACCCATACATGCACACTTGCTCTTAATTGCATCATTTTCAGCTTGCATGTTTGACGTTCTCTAATCAGTTCAGATTAAAGAACCTCATACCAGAGTAATGTTGCATTCTTAATTCTGATTGGTCAGGAGGTGTGAATACATCAGTTACCTTTACCAGTACATTTACCTTTACATCTGCAGCATTTAGCAGACACTTTTATTTAAAGTGACTTACAATTATAGGGACGCTGTAGCCTAGTGGTTAAGGTACTGGATTAGTAATTAGAATGTTGCTTGTTCAAGCGCCACTACTGCCAGATTGCTGCTCTTGGGCCCTTAAGCAAGTCCCTTAACCCTCAATTGGTTAGACTTATACAGTCACAGTACCGTAAGTCGCTTTGGATAAAGGCGACTGCTAAATGCCGAAAATGTAAATGAGTAATTGAGGGTTGGGGACCTTGCTCAGGGGCCCAAAAGTGGCAGTTTAAAGCTACAGATCCTCTAAGTCACGTAAATAAAATAAATATTGCCTTAAAAAAAAAAGTCTTCCCAAAAGACTGTTAGAGCCTCAATTTTATACAGATTGTTTAAAAACCTAAATTCTTAGAAGCACAATGACTAAAAAGCAGTCTGTTTAAGAAGATAATTTCATTACTTCATTACTTCATAATCTGTGCTACCGTACTGCGCCCAGTGATCCTAGGGGAACCGGACCCACCACGACCCTGATTAGGCTGAAGTGGAGGTACAACTTGATGATAAAAAGCACCTGGAATGACTGGGCTCAAAGCTGGAACATGCCGTGGATAGGGAGCCATCGAGCCATCCTGCCAGACGTGAATCAAGTCTGTGTAGACGCCTGGCCAGCCGATAGCACTGTATCCTAGTGATGGTGAGCTGGGATAGGATAGGTTGCTGGTTGAAGCACCACCACCAGGTTGCCACTGTTGGGCCCTTATGCAAGGCCCTTAAACCTCAGTTACTTAGATTGTATTTGATTGCAGTGATAAGAACAGTTTTGGATAAAACAGTAGCCTCTTAGGTTCAGTGCAAAGCTAATAAGCAACAACAAATCCTAAATAAAAGAAACCCTAACTTTTTAGAGGCACTAAGACTTAAAAGCACCTTGTAAGATAAACCAGTTAAACTCTACACCCTCATAGTCACGGAAATGACTCCCTAATCCCTGAGTACACAAATAAAGAAATAAATCGATCCCCACCTTAACTCTTAAAGGACAGAACCTATTATTCAGCCATGATAACAGCCATAGCAGCTGACATTGCGATAAGGATCAAACAAACAAAATACATTAACCAGTTGTGAGGAGCAAGAGCTCAGTTTTACTATAGCGAACACTATTTTAGATGGTAAGCCTTCCCAGTTGTGCCAGTCACTGCTATTTCTTATCATTCTTTTTTACAATTCATGTGATCGAGTGTTCTTGCAGCAGCGGTGAACCACGACTTCAGTCTGCTGTTCCATGTTCTAATCTTTTCCAGTCCTTGTACAGCTCTGACTCATGCCCACTCCACAGCAGTGTTTGATTGGTTCCTCCACTCTGTTGCAGTGCTCTGATTGGAGGTTTGCATGTGCTGGTGCTGCTGGCTCAGGTGCTCGTGTCCATCGCCATTGTGCTGCTGATCTGCTGGATCCTCAGGTCTCATCTGATTGGTCCGTTCTACAGAAAGCTACACGCCGAGAGTAAAGGGAACAAAGAAATGCTTGTGCTGGGGACCACAGCCTTCGTGTTCTTAATGCTCTCAGTAAGTTTCATTTTAATCACAGCTGACCCACCCAGGTCTTAGAGGTGGTCGTGGTGTGGAAATATGCAGAGATGGACAGAATATTGGAAACTGCTGACATTATACAAACCTCATTTCTGTGAAAGTTAGGACATTTTGTACAATGCACTAAACTAATTTTTTATTGAAAGCCTTCAACACACACACAAAACTTGAGACAGGGTCAAAATAAGAGTGAAACGTTTGTAGAATGTTGATTATTGAAGGTGAATTGGAAACAGGTGAGGATACCATGATTGGCTATAAAAGCAAAAAGGCTCAGTGTAAGTAATTCTGGGTCTTGGTTAGAGAGTTATTAATTACATTAGGGGTAAAATTACAAATAATTTAGCTCTTTTACCATCTTCTATACATAATATTGTGAAAAGCTTCAGAAATCTTGTTACATCTCAGTTCCGATGGCTGGAAACTGCTGTTGAAAGTGTGTGAGCTTTGTTACGGCTGGGTCATAAAGGTTCTTATTCTTTTATTTATTTAAAACAAAAATTATTTTCTATTTTTCCCACTTTTTCCCCCCAATTTTCTCCCCTAATCTAGTCGTGTCCAATTACCCTGATTGCATCCTCTATACTGGTTCGACCCTTCACCGCTGACTGAGGACGCCTCCCAACTGACATGCGCCCCCTCTGGCACGTACAGTCAGTACAGACTGCATTTTTCACCTGCACGAGTCGAGTTCATACACTGTGTATGTGCACTGTATACGGAGGGCCACACCCCCATCAGCATTATTCCTCAGCCCTGTGCAGGCGCCATCAGTCAGCCAGCAGGGGCCGCAGTTGCACCAGTCATGAGGACCTATGATCCGACTTTTTACCCCTAACCCTGAACAATAGCCAATCGTTGTTCATGCAGCCGCCCAGCCCAGTCGGAAGGCAGAGCTGAGATTCGATACGATGTATTCGAAACCCCAACTCTGGTGCGCTAGCGTACTTTTACCTCTGCGCCAGCTGAGCGGCAAGGTTCTTATTCTTATTCATGATCATATTCATATTTAATACTCTGGACAGGACACCGGTCCATCACATGGCTTCAACCACCGTCCCCTCCTCCCTCAGACATAGCCAATCAATGCCTGTGTGGGCGCCCGGTCAGCAACCCCAGCTCCCAGCAGTAGTGGACTTGCTTAATTTAGTTCTGCACCCCTGAGAACCAAGTGGCTACTTAATCACACAAATATTTTATTACGTGACCGTCCATTTGTAACTTTTGTGCACCAAATGCATAGATGTAAACACACCACAGGGCGGCACGGTGGCTAAGTGGGTAGCACTGTCGCCTCACAGCAAGAAGGTCCTGGGTTTAATCCCCAGGTGGGGCGGTCCGGGTCCTTTCTGTGTGGAGTTTGCATGTTCTCCCAGTGTCCGGGTGGGTTTATTCCAGGTGCTCCGGTTTCCTCCCACAGTCCAAAGACGTGCAAGTGAGGTGAATTGGAGACACTAAATTGTGACATTAAACTTGTGAACCGATGAATCTTGTGTAATGAGTAACTACTGTTCCTGTCATGAATGTAACCAAAGTGTAAAACATGACGTTAAAATCCTAACAAACAAACAATAAACACACACTACACATTAGGCCACATAAGATGTTGTTACCAGGATTTCTGGGGGTGCTTCGGAAAGCTAAGAGGATTCTGGGTGTTGCAGCCTTGCAGTGCCTCTAACAGTATCAGCTCATGATGATTCAGTATAAATGAAGGAACATTTTCTTAATCGATCTTGTGAGGCTTGAAAACACGTGTTAATGTGCCCCCACCTTGCAGGTAACAGAGTTTCTGGATGTTTCCATGGAGCTCGGATGTTTCCTCGCAGGAGCTCTCATTTCCTCACAAGGTCACATGGTTACCAGTGAAGTCATCAGCTGCATTGAGCCAATCAGAGACTTCCTGGCTATTATCTTCTTTGCGTCTATTGGTGAGTGATTTGATGTTTCAGATTCTCTGTCACGGCCAGTTCGGGTGGTGCAGTGGTGAAATACGCCAGCACACTATTGCTAAGATCCGGGGTTCAATTGGGTACGACTAGATTGGGAAAAAATGCAGAAATAAATATAAGCCTGTTACGCCACTAAAGCAGAACTATACACAGTACTTCTACACCAATCAGCCATAACATTAAAACCACCTCCTTGTTTCTACACCCACTGTCCATTTTATCAGCTCCACTTACCATATAGAAGCACTTTGTAGTTCTACAATTACTGACTGTAGTCCATCTGTTTCTCTGCATGCTTTGTTAGCCCCCTTTTACTCTGTTCTTCAATGGTCAGGACCCCCACCGGACCCCCACAGAGCAGGTATTATTTAGGTGGTGGATCATTCTCAGCACTGCAGTGACACTGACATGGTGGTGGTGTGTTAGTGTGTGTTGTGCTGGTATGAGTGGATCAGATACCTCACTGTCACTGCTGGAATGAGAATAGTCCACCAACCAAAATTATCCAACCAACAGCGCCCCGTGGGCAGCGTCCTGTGACCACTGATGAAGGTCTAGAAGATGACCGACTCAAACAGCAGCAATAGATGAGCGATCGTCTCTGACTTTACATCTACAAGGTGAACCAAATAGGTAGGAGTTTCTAACAGAGTGGACAGTGAGTGGACACAATATTTAAAAACTCCAGCAGCGCTGCTGTGTCTGATCCACTCATACCAGCACAACACACACTAACACACCACCACCATGTCAGTGTCACTGCAGTGCTGAGAATCATCCACCACCTAAATAATACCTGCTCTGTGGTGGTCCTGTGGGGGTCCTGACCATTGAAGAACAGGGTGAAAGCAGGTTAAAACAGTATGTAGAGAAACAGATGGACTACAGTCAGTAATTGTAGAACTACAAAGTGCTTCTATTTGGTAAGTGGAGCTGATAAAATGGACAGTGAGTGTAGAAGCAAGGAGGTGGTTTTAATGTTATGGCTGATCGGTGTGTATATTTTCTCAACATTGTTGTCAGCCTGGCCACAACAGGTGGCGTGTTGAGAACCCCTCTCATATCAGAATAAATAGGGTTTAGGTTCTTCGCTATCCAAAGTTCAAATGCAGAATTGTGAACAATTTCCAGGTGAATTTAATAGTGAACGTGAGACCAAGACTTTTGTTTCTTTAATTACTTCCAGTGTAATAGTTCTTATGTTTGTGTTTTTCTCAGGACTGCATGTGTTTCCCACTTTTGTCCTGTATGAGTTAACGATCCTCCTGGTTCTGACCTTGTCACTGGTGATCCTGAAGGTAATTAGACCGAGATCTGTTGAGTTTTGTCCTAATTGTTCTCTTTCAGTACGAGTTTAAAATAACTTTCATTCCATATAATTTTGCTAAGTTCATCATGGCGGTGCTGGTGCTGTCGGCCATCCTTCCCCCCAGCTCGCGACACATACGCTGGATCGTATCAGCTGGGTTGGCACAAGTCAGCGAGTTCTCCTTTGTCCTGGGCAGCCGTGCCCGCCGGGCTGGCATTATCTCAAGAGAGGTGAGAAGATGCACACGTTTACATGTACAGGCGTAGGCACCGAGCCCTGACCTCAGCCACACTGAAACACCTTTTTTATTAATTGAAATGTCAATTGTGCGGCCTTGGCATCCAACATCAGTGCTCGACCTTGCTAATTTTTCTGGAGGTTAATAACAGAATTGGTACACATTCCCACAGCCACATGTTCTAAATAATAATAATTAAACCCTGGATCTCAGCAGCTTCTTGAACTCCCAAATGTTTTAAGGTGCACATTTTCTTGATTTTTTTTTTTTGTGCAAATTTTGAAAGGGCCATGATGCTACAATGCAATTTTAGGGTTTGTTGGGCATTAAACAACATATCAAATAATATTTAACATGGTTTATGCGGTAAAAAACACGCTAGCGCACCGGAGCTGGGATCTCGAATACATCGTATCGAATCTCAGCTCTGCCATCCGGTTGGGCTGAGCGGCCACATGAACAACGATTAGCCTGTTGTTTACATAAGGGTGGGGTAGTAGTAAGCCGTATAGGGACTCCTCGTAACTGATGCAACGACGGCCTCTGCTGGCTGATTGATGGCGCCTGCACAAAGGCAAGGAAGGAGTTCGTTGATCAGGGTGTGTCTCTCCGTACACAGGGCGGATAGTGCAGGTGAAAAAATGAATACGGCTGCTGCCCATGTGTCGGAGGGGGCGTAGGTTAGTTTCGTACTCCTCAATCAAAGCGGGGATTGGCATTAAAGGAGAGGAAGCGTGATGCAATCGGGAAGTTGGACGAGCTAAAGGTCGGGAGAAAAAAGGGAGAATTATTTTTATTTCTATGGTTGCTTGATTAAGGTTAGTTGATTAAAACAGCATTCATTAGCCTTTGTCTTATTGCTGGATAGCTACGAAATATCCACATCACCCATCCTAATTCTGATATAAAGACAATTCATGAAGCATTATCTTTCACAGGGACAGATTTAATTGTGTAAAATTTTAAATACAATGTTTTCTTCATAGGTGTATCTTCTGGTCCTGAGTGTCACCACGTTAAGTCTGCTGTTAGCACCCGTGCTGTGGAGAGCTGCCACTCTGAAATGCATCCCACGAGCTGAAAGGAAAACGTCCACCTGACCCACATTAAGCAATGAAGGAATTCGATCTCTTTTCTCGTGATGGGAGATCATGATCAGTTTGTGATCCAGGAAACACACAAACTTTGTGTGGTCTAAGCACATCTGGGATGAAGAATGTATGAGCGGATTGAACACAATAATTCCTAGATCAGTACTTACTGATGCTAGGACTGATGTGGCTGCAAGCTGTAATTTCAGTCAATTGGTTTTAGTTTCTTGAAATTAGTCAGATGTATGAGGTGCAGCTCCTGTATTGGTATTGGTTGGTATTAAAACGGAATCATCGTGGATAATATGAAAGTTCCGGGGCATGAAGAATTAGATTTTTAGAAATAATGTTAAACCCGACAAGCTGAACTCACCACAAGAGCACAGTGCAAGCTGATTTTCAGTCACTTAAAGCAGTGGTCCCCAACCACCAGGCCACGGCCCGGTACCATTTATTACCGGGCCCCACAGAAAGAATATATAATTAGAGATTGCTACAAGAGCAATTACATTTCCAACACACTTTGGGTGTTGTTGTCTCTTATTACCACTAGGTGTGAGCAGCGTCTCATTGCAGATTTTTTAAATCTATAGTTATTCTATATTAAATCCTCCCTCCCCCGCCGGTCCGTGAAATGATATCTTATATGAAACCGTTGGGTTGGGGACCGCTGACTTAAAGGATTAATGAAGGCAGCCAGACCTTTCCTTTATCAATGACCAAACTCGACTCATGCCCAGTTTGGGTAGTGTGAATGAGCTGACTACCCCAGTTTTCAGTACACGTAGAGCTGAATATTTTCAGACATGTTTGAAATGATCAGTAATGAAATGAAGCCTGAGCTCCCTGTTGAGAAGCTGAAAGACCAAAAATAAGCAATAACCAATTAGCGTGAAAAAATGCTATATATTAAGAAGTAAACGTATTACTTACTAGATGTATTACACGGTGTATGTTATACATCACTCTCAACATGATAAGGCACCATGTCTCAAAGCACATGTTCAGGATGCTATAATAACCCTCCCAGTCACCAGATCTGAATCCAGTAGAGCATTTCAGATTGTGGTACTTGGGATTTGCAGTAGTTGGAAGATTCAACAAGACACTAATGTTTCCAAAAACATTGCCATAAATTAATTGATGCTCTCCTGAGATCAAAAAGGGATTCCTACCCAGTACTAATACTGGGTTCCTAATAAAGTGGCTGTTAAGTAAACATACAGTATTTTATATCATTAGTTGTTTAGTGTTGATTTTTTTATAATGTCACTCTGTGTTTTTTGTTAGTACGATTGACTATTTAAATAGGGCTAACTTGGTTACAGCCAAAAAGTACATGGAGCAGTAGTCTCTTTGTCAAGGTTGAATTAGTAAACTGTCACCTGATGCTGAGAGGAAATTTGTCTTGTTTTTCATACTAATTGTTTTAGACCGGAGACATTTTTATGCTTCAAGTGTAAAGTCTGTATTACATACAGATGTACATAATAAGCCACCAGCATAAACATACACTATATTGCCAAAAGTATTCGCTCTCCTGCCTTCACACGCATATGAACTTAAGTGACTCCCATTCTTAATCCATAGGGTTTAATATGATGTCAGCCCACCCTTTGCAGCTATAACAGCTTCAACTCTTCTGGGAAGGCTTTCCACAAGGTTTAGGAGTGTGTTTATGGGAATTTTTGATCATTCTTCAAGAAGCGCATTTGTGAGGTCAGACACTGATGTGGGACGAGAAGCCCTGGCTTGCCCAAAGGTGTTCTGTTGGGTTGAGGTCAGGACTCAAACAGAACCCCAACTGGCTCATTCACGTCTTTATGGAGCTTGCTTTGTGCACTGGTTAGCAGTCGTGTTGGAACAGGAAGGGGTCATCCCCAAACTCCCCAAAAGAAGCAGTCTGCATGCCTAGGTGCTTGGTTTTATACACCTGTGGCCATGGAAGTGATTGGAACGCCTGGATTAAATGATTTGTATGGGTGAGCGAATATTTTCGGCAGTATAGTGTATGACTGTACTACTGCACCATTGTTAAAAGAAGTGAAGGCGTTTTATATGGTAAATGGTGTAAAAGATCAGGAATGAGTTATATAGCCATTGGATTGGTTTTGGGACACGGCTATAAAACATTAAAATAAATTAAAGTGCTCTTGGTTCAAGAGAATGTATTATGTGCAGTTCTATGGGATGGATAGTAAATTCTTTGCTTAACTTGACTGGAATTAATTTCATGTCATTTATTTGGCAGCTGGTTGGTTTACTTCAATACAGTATCATCAATATAAATACTTCTATAACCAGATCTGCTGTAGCTTTTGTTGATTTTACTTGATTTTTGTTTGTTACTGTCATATTATGTCTTAAAAGCTGTTTGTTTTTTTAAACCGTATAAAGATCTGTATTTATTCTAACTACAAATCATTTCTAATGAGAAATGAAATGCCCATATGTGCCTTGACATTAGCTGATACCAACAGACCTACTAAATAAACTTCCTACCGGTTTGTTCAGCTACACCCACCTTCTCAGTCTCAAGTCTTGGTTTTGCTTGTGTAGATGTTTGCACATTCTTTTCGACTGTTGTAAAGGTCGGCGGCTTTTCTACCTGGGAAAAATTAAGGTGTGATGAAAAGAGTAAACACATTCCAGTGTGCTCAAAAATGTGGTCGCTTGTAGGAGTGGCGATATTTAACTCTGTATGAACCTGTAGTAAAACATGTTAAGTCTATTTTTGATGTAAATGTCATGCTAACGTGAAACATAGGGACGTCCCGTGTTATTGTGTTGAACTATGCACTATAAATAGATGGTACATTTTACAAAAAAAGATCATGAATTAAAATAAATAAAAAGTGAAAATGTCCACTGTGTTCTCTGACTTTATCAACTCCCATGAGCAACCACAAACCAGTTTCAAAAAATTAGGGACAGTAAGAAAAATATTAGTAAATACATTTACATTTTCAGCATTTAGCAGACGCTTTTATCCAAAGCGACTTACACAATGATCTGAACACAATGAGCAATTGAGGGTTAAGGGCCTTGCTCAGGGACCCAACAGTGGCAACTTGGTGGTGGCGGGGCTTGAACCGGCAACCTTCTGTTTACTAATTGAAAAATTTCAGTCTGGTTTTCGAAAAAAGCACAGCACAGAAACTGCACTGGTGAGAATCTTAAATGATATTTTAATGCACTCAGATTCAGGGGAAATAACAGTGTTGGTTTTACTTGATCTTAGTGCAGCCTTTGATACAGTAGATCATGATATCCTAATAAACAGGCTCAGTGAATGGATTGGCATATCGGGATCAGCACTGGATTGGTTTCGGTCATTTTTATCCAATAGGAAATTTTCTGTTTCCATTGGAGATAAGATGTCCTTGAAGGCTGATTTTACCTGTGGGGTACCTCAGGGTTCTATTCTTGGCCCTGTTTTATTCTTATTATATATGCTCCCCCTGGGTAATTTAATTAGACGTTTTAATATTTCTTTTCATTTTTATGCAGACGATATGCAACTGTACCTCTCTGTTAAACGAAATGAATTCAGTGGATTAGGCAATCTAACTGAGTGCATTGCAGCTATCAAGAATTGGATGAATTATAATTTTCTTAAATTAAATGAGGACAAAACCGAAGTTCTAGTTGTTGGTCTAGACAACATACCCAGAGATTTGGAGATGGCCCTTGGTTCTCTCGTTTCAAGAATTAACACTTCCCCAAGAAATTTGGGTGTTGTGTTTGATTCTCACTTGCAATTTTCTGGCCATATAAATAAGCTTGTTCAGTCTTGCTTCCTTCAGCTAAGAAATATTGCAAAGCTTAGACAGGTTTTGTCTTTTCAAGACTTGGAGAAAATCATCCATGCTTTTATTTCATCTCGACTGGATTACTGCAATGCTTTGTATACTTGCCTCAGTCAAGGAGCTGTGTCAAGACTCCAGATGGTTCAGAATGCAGCTGCTCGGCTTTTAACAAAAACTAGACGTAGAGACCACATCAGTCCAGTGCTGGCCTCACTTCATTGGTTGCCAGTAAAATTTAGGATAGATTTTAAAATTTTAGTTCTTACCTTTAAGGCTCTACATGGGGAAGCACCTGATTATATTTGTGAATTGCTGGTTCCTCACAAAAGTTGTAGGTCTTTGAGGTCATCTAATAAAGAGCTTCTGGTTGTGCCCCGTACCAAACAGAGGCGGAAAGGGGACTGTGCTTTTTCTGTCCAGGCTCCTAAATTATGGAATAGTCTCCCACTCGATATCAGACTCTCTGAGTCTACATTAACCTTCAAGAAATGTCTTAAGACACATTTTTATTCATTAGCATTTCAGAGTAGTGATCTTAAGCAATGGGGCTGACGTTCTTTGGTAAAGTGTTTGTGTATGTATATGTGTGTATATATATGTATGTATGTGTAGTTAAAGTGCATTTAAAAATTTTATTTGTGCTATTGTATTAATGTTTTTATGTCACTGTGTAGCTTTTATGATTATTAATTTTTGTGTTTTTATTGTATTATACTTGACCGCATTGTAAAGCACTTTGTGGCTTGGTCCTAGAAAAGCGCTATATAAATAAACTTTACTTACTTACTTACTTACTTACTAGTCCAGTACCTTAACCACTGAGCTATCACTGGCCCCCACTGAAATACAGACGACAATGATTCTCACATCTTAAAACAGTACAGCTAATTAGCTTTTTGGATATGTTTCTTTATTTTATTTAGTTTTTTTTTTTCATTTATTGTAATCAACCACTTTATCTTAGTCAGTGTCACAGAATATCCGTGACTGAATACCGTACACTGATCCCCCAGTAGCGGAAGACAAATTGACTGCACTAAATTAGGGAGAAAATGCATAAATACATAGAAAAATAACTGGAGAAACTAAAAGTCCCCCCTAAGTATGAGTGTGTGCATCCAGGGAGTTTTCTGCCTTTCACCCAGTCAGAAGTACCCACCACAACTCTAAATATTTGTTTAGCACCTCTAGTGCACATCCCAAACCCAGATAAACAGGAGGGTTGTGTCGAAACGGACATCTGACAAAAAAATAACTGAGCCAAATCAAATATGCAGTTGAAAGACTAATTGTAGCATTGAATCATGAATTCATTCATTCAGGGTGGCACGGTGGCTCGGTGGGTAGCACTGTCGCCTCACAGCAAGAAGGTTCTGCGTTCGATCCCCGGGTGAGGCTGTCTGGGTCCTTTCTGTGTGGAGTTTGCATGTTCTCTCCGTGTCTGCGTGGGTTTCCTCCGGGAGCTCCTGTTTCCTCCCACAGTCCAAAAACATGCAGCCAGGCTAGTTGGAGACACTGAATTGTCCTACAGGTACCCGGCCGCTAGGATGCATAAACCAGTGCATTGTAGTGCCGGTCCCAAGCCCGGATAAATAGGGAGGGTCGTGTCAGGAAGGGCATCCGGCGTACAAACTGTGCCAAATCAATAATGCGGATCACGATCCACCGGCGACCCCTAACGGGAGCAACCGAGGAAATTGAAAGATGAATTTAACTCTGTTTGTTAAATATAGTCAAAATTAGAAATTGATGCTTTCAACACACTCAAAAAAGTTGGGACAGAGGCATTTTATCATCAATTGTATTTTTTGATCATTTACATTTTCGGCACTTAGTAGACGCCTTTATCCAAAGCGACTTACATTACAGTTTTGAGCAACTGAGGGTTAAGGGCCTTGCTCAAGTGCCCAACAGCAGCAACCTGGCAGTGGTGGAGTTTGAACCAGCGACCTTCTGATTACTAGTTCAGTACCTTAACCACTAGGCTACTGTTTGCCAATTTACATTTTCAGCATTTAGCGAATGCTTTTATCCTAAGCAACTTACAGTAATGTGACAGTATACTGTCTAAGCGATTAATTGTTAAGGGTCTTGCTCAAGAGCCCAACAGTGGCAACCTGGCAGTGGTGGGACTTGAACCAGCGACCTTTAAATTACTATTTTAGTACCTTAATCATTAGGGTACAACTGCCCTTCGGCAGGGGCGGAGCCGGGGGTGACCAGTGGTGGCCAAGGCCACCATAAATTGATCTTCGGCCCACCCCTCCGGCCCCCCCACCACCGCTTTGCCGGCAACTTTTTTGCGGAAGCATTTCTGCACGCAGGTGTTCCCACAGGAACGCAATTCAACAGCGCACCTCAAACAAGTAGTTCTCCACCAAAACAGTGCAGTAGTTGTGGCGCACTACGAGTGAAGGCGCCAACGGGCTCTGCGCGTTCCAGTGTTGCCAGATTGGACGATTATCCGCCAAATTGGGCGGATTTTGTTGGAAAACAATTTAATAGATATAGATATACTTTTATTTAATAGATAATAGATATAGATATAATAGCAGTTAAATAACACTTCTTTTTAAAAGAAAATATTCCGTTTTAAGAAGCTCCAGTATTGTACTGTAGAAGGCTATTAAAAGTAAAGTCAATTTTCAATGCCGATTTGGCTTAATAGTGTTGGTCAGTCTGTATCATATTCTTGAAAGAAAATTAAAATTTGTTTTCCATGCATTCACACTAGCATGTTCTGGGGTTCAGTTGAGTGTCATCATTACACACAAGTTGGCAGCCAAATGTAAATGATAAAGTATTGCAAAGGAATATCTTTAAAATTCTTCCTCATAATGTCAAGGTTGCTATATTTTGGTTTTTCACTTGTCAGGGAAAATTAAGATAAAAAAAAAAAGCTTATTAGTATGTATGCGGGTCTTCGTGATGTAATTCTACATGGCACTCACTGCCTGTATAGGAGTCATTCTATAATTTGGGGTACATTCCATGTCCAATGATAATAATTATATTTATTCTAACTATTTTCTTTAAAAATGTCATATTTTACCTATTAATGGAAAACATGTTGTAATATCACAAAAACATTATGTGCATCCTATGCTTCATTTAGCTTGAAATTTGTCATGATGTTCCTAAATGAACAGTTTTTGCTGTGTTTGTTTTTTAAGTTGAGGGTGCCTTGGTTTCAAAATAATGAATAAAATCATTAAGGGCAACAACATCTATTTTTTTTATTTATTTCAATAGTTCAAGTACTAAAGAAAAATAATATTTTTTAAATTGAGTTTCTCTTTTAAATAATTTAAATATCTTTATTTATTAATGTCCGCAAAAGTTCTGTCAACTATGTTACTAACAGAACTCCACTCAGCAACTCAAAATGGTTTGTTCTAAAACTATGTGACCAGCATTACATGTGATCACTTTTCTCTGTGGAGGGCATATTGAACAAACTGTGGTGAATGTCCTCTTATTTTTAAAAATATTTTATCTATAATAGAACATTGTCAATGAGTATATTAACTGACCGTCAACTATGTTTCATACATTGTTATGGTTACAATTTGTTTTATAATTTTAATTCAAATGTATGTTCAAATACCAGCCAGGCAAGGTCTACCACTGAAGTTATGGGTCAAAATAGGGAAATTGTCAACTATGTTACCTGTCAACTAAGTTACCTAGTAGTCTACATCTACTGTCCCTTTAAAATAATAAAAAATAATAATGTTTAAGCTTTGCAACTAGTGGATATGTTACACTAAAGGAATATATTAACTTGAACCACTGGTGATGTGAAATGTACCCAAAATTATAGAATGACCCATAGGTAAATGAGTGAGTGACCACATAAATAAGGTATCAGTTTCTGTGCCACCCCTGTGTGTGAGCAATGGTCTCAGTCTGGCCACCCCTATGAAAATTATCTGGCTCCGCCACTGCCCTTTGGGAATTGATTGATTGATTGATTGGACTCTCAAGTGAACCGGATCACATTACTGAGTGACTCAGATTAACCCGAGTGCATAAAACGAACCGGATTTACCACCACTAACTGGTTCAGTACCTGGCTCACAGCCAAGTGCGCTTCGGCGCGCCAAAAACCGAAACTAACCAGGGGGGCGGGGCCCTAGCGCAGCCGGCGTGCTGACGCAACGGCACGCGTGTCCAATCAGAACGCTCCACCCTAGGACACCGCCAAGATTAGTTTGATGGCTAACTCAACAATGTAGCTGCCTGGGCTTGTACTGGCTAGCTAATCTACATAGCAACTCAGCGAGCTAGCTTCCGTCCGCCTGCGTTACTGTGTTATTGTTATTATTTATTAATGATCATTAACAGCGCCGATCAGCTCCGACCTGAAGCGCTCGCTCACCGGCTCTGAAGTCTTCTAGAGTTATAATGACGGAAACATAGCGACGGTAGGAACATTACAACTCTGTTTACTCAACTTTACAGGTGATAACAGCTAGCAGCCGGCTATCAGAACTAACCCAGCTAACGCCGTATTAACTCTGTGGTAGCTTGTTAGCACACTTTAGCCGGACCTGGACTCAGCTAGCTAAGCACTTTGTTATATTAGAATGGCCCTGTTTATTCCTCTTATATTAGTATATTATTCACATTACACTCACACTGTATCTTAACAGCATTAATACATTAATACAAGGTAGAAAGTTGGACTGCTTTTAGACTGCTGTCCTGTTTCTAACCGACTTTTGCAAACAAAAGAGATTCCACAGAATTCACAACTCACATTCCATTCAATTCAACGTGGAACTCAATGGAAATCCATTATTTTACACACTTCCACTACATATATCTACTTCAGATCTTCCTACATTGTCTGCATGGCTTTCCTCCGGGTGCTCCGGTTTCCTCCCACAGTCCAAAGACCCTAAGTAACCCTATGAGTGTGTGCGCGTGTGTGCGCGTGTGCTTTCACCCAGTCAAAATAGTACCCACCACGACTCTACATTACATTCATGCTGTTAAAGAAAGAGAGTTTATATCTTAACAACATTAATACCAGGTGGAAAGTTGGACTACTTTTACACTGCTGTCCTATTTGTAACCTACTTTTGCATAAAACTGATGTTATTGTTTTATTTTACACACTTTCACTACATATATCTACTCCAAATCTTCCTACATTATTTGCTTGTTCTCCCAGTGTCCCAAAGTGAAGAAGCAACTTGAGTATCGCCATATAAATGACCCCAGTGTGTTGGTATGGTGCTAAAACTAATCAATCAATCAATCTCCCAGTGTCCGGTTTCCTCCCACAGTCCAAAGACGTACAGTCAGGGTAACTGGAGATTGTGTGTGTCTGTGTGTGTGTCTGTGTGTGTGTCTGTGTGTGTGTGTGTCTGTGTGTGTCTTTTCACCCAGTCAATAGTACCCACCATGACTCTACATTACATTCATACTGTTAGAGAAAGAGAGTTTATATCTTAACAACATTAATACAAGGTGGAAAGTTGGACTGCTTTTACACTGCTGTCCGATTTCTAACCGACATTCGCAAACAAGAGATTCCACAGAATTCATAACTTATATTCCAGTCAATTCAATGTGGAATTCAATAGAAATCCATAAAACTAATGTTAGTGTTTTATTTTACACACTTCCACTACATATATCTACTCCAAATCTTCCTACATTATTTGCATGTTCTCCCAGTGACTGTGTGGGTTTCCTCCGGGTGCTCCGGTTTCCTCCCACAGTCCAAAGACACGCAGTCAGGTTAATTGGAGATACTAAGAGTCCCCCTAAGTATGAGTGTGTGTGTCCTTTCACCCAGTCAATAGTACCCACCACGACTCTACATTACATTCATGCTGTTAAAGAAAGAGAGTTTATATCTTAACAATAATCTTAATCTTAACTGCTTTTACACTGCTGTCCGATTTCTAACCGACTTTTGCAAACAAAAGAGATTCCACAGAACTCACAACTCACATTCCTTCCTACATGATACCTGTTTGTGCTTATAAATATAAAAAAAATGCATTTATTAAACCATGAAAATGTTTTTCAGCATTAAAATGAAACTGATAGGGAGAAAAGTGTTCCATCACTATAATAACATGCAGTAAATGTTGCACAACAATAAATAATGTTGTACCGCAAACGCATAAATTCCCTGGTCAGGTGCTCCACCCAACAAACTCTCTAATTACTGATAAGCAAGAAGCTAGCAGCCAAAAAAGTTTAGCTGGATGTCTAGATGACCACCAAGACTTTTGGAATGATATTCTGTGGGCTCAAATGTGGAACCTTTTTGAAGACACGGGTCTCGTTACATCTAGTGTAAAATCTTTTCACTTTTCTGTTAGTGTCAGTTAGTAATGTTATGATGTTTTTAAATCAATGTGGTTGTTTCAGTTCTGTATGTAAGTGTAAAATCTGGATTTTCTGTCTCTCTCCAGGTAAACCAGACGAGGAACAAACCCGTGCCGCTCAAAAAGAGCAAAGATGATGGCGAGAGACGTGAGTGTCACGAGACATTTAGAGCAGTTATTACATGTCCGCTCCAAAACACCACCAAAAACTGAAAGAGGAAACGCAAATTGAAATGTTTTAGGTCATTGGTTTCTTCTCTACCACAACGCATTTGTGTTTTTTTATTTATTTGGGCTGGTTCCAGATGTACTTTTATGCTATGAATTAGTAAACAATATAGCCAAAAGCTGCAATAATGCTGCTGTGTTTAACATAAAGAGTTGTTACTCACTTAGAACAACCACTTGGATGAAAAGCAGTGGCTCACACAAGTGGAATGGAAACACACAAATGTTAAGGTGCATTTGTTCTTGTTTGCACCACATTTAAAGTTAAAGTGTCAGCACAAGAATGAGTGTTGAAATCAGTTTTAGGACCGTGTAGCCTAGCGGTTAAGGTTCTGGACTAGTATATATACTGTCACGGTACTGTAAGTCGCCTTGGATAAAAGCGTCAGCTACATGCTGAAAATGTGAACAGAAACCAGAAGCTCGAATTGAAGTCCTGTGCCTCCCCTCACTTTGAAACCAAATATACATACACACACATACATATATTTATGTGTATGTGTAGTGGATAAGGTACTGGACTAGTAATCATAAGGTTGCTGGTTCAAGCCTTACCACTGCTAGGTTGCTGCTGTTGGGCTCTTGAGCAAGGCCCTTAACCCTCAATTACTCAGACTGTATACTGTAACTGTTATGTAAGTCGCTTTGGATAAAAGTGTCTGCTAAATGCCGAAAATGTAAATGTAAATATATACATACAGTACATATATAGATATACTGTATGCTTACATATTGTTAAGGACATAGTATGTACAGTAGTTTAGGCAGCATACTTCCTACAGAGCGTCCACCAAACGTTAGAATTAAAAGTGGTCATAATAAAAAAATTAAAAAAAATCATAATTTTGGTCACTGATGCCTGGATAATAATTTTAATCTTTGTATAAAAGGTCTGAGGGATAGTTATTCCAGATCTATTATGGACTGTAACATGTTTATGCAGTGTGTATTTACATGTATGTTGACGCCCGACTGGTCGATTTGGATATGAACCCTTGGATCCCAGCGTTAGTGGGCTAAGCTTGTATTACGTAACATATGTACATATTTTATAAGTGTTATTCTGATTACTTGCCTTTTTTAAGGGTGGGCTGAAAGAAACCAGTGGAGAGTTGAAGGCTTTCACTAGTCAGAACCTCAGTCCTGGAAGAGGTGAGTACGGCTCAGAATAAGGGTTTCGCTCTGACTGTTTGGTTTGTGTTTTATAGTTGTGCTGTAGATTTTTTTTTTTTTTTTTTTTTTTTTTTTTTTTTTTTTAACCAGGAAATTAATCTCACTGAGATTTACAATCTCATTTGCAGGAGAGTCCTGGCCAAGATAAGCAGCAGCATAATACCTAGTTACACCTACACAAACAACATACAACAAACATGAATACATAATATAGACAATACAATGATCATTTAAAACAATTACAAACCGTTTTTCCTATGTCCATTTTCAAAAGCATGTTTTTAAAATGACTTAAATTCACCAAATCCTGCAATTTTAAAACATTCTGCAGTATATTCCAATCTGATGGTGCAGCATAATTAAAAGTTTCCTTAATTTCGTACGTGCCAAGGGGACCTTAAGAAGATACAAGGTGCGAGAGCGCAGACAGTAATTTCCAGGTTGTTTACGATTTATAAAATTGCATAAATAAGAAGGTAATAAACCTAGAATAGACTTATAAATTAAAGTGTACCAATGGATTAGTCTTCGTGTGGTTAATGAGGACAGAGCTGCTTTTTCATAAAGAACACAATGATGCGTAGAAAACGAACACTTTGTAATGAATCGCAGTGCACTATGATAAACAATGTCTAGTGAACGTAGATAAGATATGGGTGCATACATATAAATGACATCTCCATAATCAATTTCTGGTAAAAAAAAAGTAGCACAGACAAGCCTTTTATTTGCTTGAAAGGATAAACATGATTTATTTCTAAAATAAAAGCCTAATTTAACCTTTAATTTCTTTGTGAGCTGAGTAATATGAGCCTTAAATGTCAAGGAACTGTCTAACATTAAACCCAGATATTTATATGTGGATACAGTTTCAACCACACTCCCCGACAAGGTGGTTATTGATGGAAGATTCGATGGCATCTTATTTGACTTTGTAAACACCATTACTTTTAGATTATGCTGGACAAGGCTGTCTGATGGTCACATGCTCCAATCCCACTGTTCTCTTGTTTGCTTTTAATGCATTTTCTCCCCACATTTTTAGCGCGTCCAATTGTTATGCTTCCTTTCTACTGTTGCTAACCCCTGCCCCTGATTGAGGAGAGTGAACTGACCCCCCGCCCCCCACTGCATCTTTTCACCTGCCTGAGGCGAGTTCTCATGCCAACCAGCCTTGTGCACGGAGAGCCGCACCCTGATCAGCATTATTCCTCCTCTGTGCAGACGGCATCAATCAGCCAGCCAGCAGTTATGAGGTCCCTATCCAGCTCCCTACCTGGATGAACAACAGCCAAACGTTGTTCATGTAGCCGGTCCAGTGTATTTTACCGCTGTACCACCTGAGCGGCTCTTGTTTGCTTTTGATTCTGCTGCTTTGATATTTAATGCACCAGATCAATTGATTGGACGTATAGTTTGTTTTGTGTGAGTTTTCCTGTGTGAACTGCTCTCCAGAGCCATTAAAGTTCAGATTGAAGATGTAGAATAAGTAGAATAAAAGTTCATGCCTCTCCAATTATGAAGATTTAACCTCGGTCTGGTTGCAAAATGCACAATCATTTAATTGTATTAATGTAGGAGATCATGGAGCGTGTGCAGATACTTCTAGATAATGAAAACAGTTAAAGCTTTTTTTGTTCTCCAGCAGAGAGCAGCCATGCTCTGCATTTTGAAAGTGAAAATCGATCATCTTTTCATTTTCATGACCACGCACAGATTTCTGTGGTATGTTTATGTTGACGTACTCTTGCTTTGTCCTTGTCAGGTGCTGTGCTGTCTCTCGTTACTGTCCACCCTTCAGCTGTCACTGGAATAAAACAGATCATGCCCCAAGCATATGGAGCCCCCGGTGTTAATGTAGTGTCACACATGGTAAGACGTGAAGCCCAGTATCTCCATCTCATGTGTAGTGAATAAATGTCTTATTAAATTAAAAATCTCAGATATTTAATTACTGACTATCAAAATACATCATAAAATGTCAGATCTATTCTGTGCAGTAAATCTAGACTTTACAATCAGTTCTATGTAAAGAGAAAAGTACTTTTTGGTTGGTACGGTGCTAAACGTGTGCAAAATATTGTATTTCATTTTATGTCATGGTCAGCGTTGCAGAATCACACATTCAGACAGGACACCAATCCATCACAGGGCCTCAGCCAATCATATCTGTTTCTAGATGCCTGACCAGCCAATCGCACCAATATCACGATTCGCACCCTGGATTCTAGTGATAGTGGACTAGCAGAGCACCTATTACAATATAATGTTTTATAGAACACTGTTTGTAGCTTCAGTGGTGGTTGAAAGTACGACTAAACCTCTCCTAATTATTGTCATTGTGTGTTTCAGCCAGACTTATCGCTAACAGTTGTGTAAAACCATGTTTTTTGACATTTTAGCAACAGTTTTGGGAAGGTCTATCCATTTAAACATATCGATTTTAAATTTGAGGCATGTCCAGGCCGAGTCCTCCTTCAAAATTAGGTGAGGTGACCTGGGTTCCATCTAAGCTGATCACAAAAGTTTGTAGTCAGCAGGATTAGAACACACATGATTATCATCCTATTAAAACAGCCAGCCAGGCCATGGACGAGATATTTTTGGATATTGTCGCTCTGTCCCACCACTGGGAAGCTTAATGGCAAGTTTATATAATGCACAACCCCAATTCCTAAAATAAATGTGAACAATGTGACTTGTTTTTAATGAAGAAAACCTTCATAAAGACAAAATATTTGATGTATACCATTCTAAATATAGCTGCAACATATTTCAGCTATTTCGGGGGTATATGCACCACTCCTAAAATACTGTTAACAATACAATGTGCTGTTATCTGGGACAACAATTTTGGGACAATAGTTTTTTTCCATTCTTGATGCAACACTTTAGCAGCTAAAAAATCCAGCAGTTTTTGCTTTAAATCATGCATTATAATGCTCTTCACGTTTTAAAGAAAGACAGGACTTTCTGCACTCTCTTTCATGCAGTTATTTAAACGGCATGTTCAAATGACATGTTCTTCTAATCCGCAGGTCATTGGCACTCCTCAGAGGCCCAGTGTTCCAGGTGGTAATACACTGTTAACCAGCCCTCGAACCCCCAGCGCTCAGTTCCTTACCCCTCAGACGCAGCCACGAGAGTCCTCACCATGGTCCACTGGGTGAGTCGTGCCAGCTTTATGTGACCTGTCGGGCTCTAAGCAGGGTGTTCAGTTCTCGCAGTACCAACGCACAGTCGGCGTGGTTAGTTACAGCTTTATTAGGCTTGTAGTGCGATGCTGTGTATTGCCCCCTTTTCCAAGTGCCCCCGTTATGTGTTATCATGCTGTTTGTTAGTAAGTGTAATGTGACGGGCAAATTATAAATATTTAAAATGAAATACAAAATATGAAGTGCTTAAGAATGCAAGAGGTCAGCCGCTCAGGTGGTGCAGCAGTAAAAACACACGCTGGAACCAGAGCTGGGATCTCGAATCTCGTGGCTGATTGATGGCACCTGCACGGAGATGGGAAAGGAGTGCTCTTAGGGTGCGTCCCTCCGTACACGCAGATAGGCTGCACTGCACTGGTCAAAGTGTGGGTGATAAGATGCATACGGCTGCTGCCCACGTGTCGGAGGGGGCGTGGGTTAGCTTCGTTCTCCTCAATCAGAGCAGGGATCGGCATTGGTGGAGAGGAAGCGTGACGCAATGGGGCAATTGGACGCGCTAAAAAGGGAGAAAAAGAGGAGAAAATGTTTAAAAAAAAGAATGCAAGGGGTCTGAATACCTTCCGAATCCACTGTAATTAGTATGTGAGTGTAGCTAAAAATGTCTTGTAAAACATAAATCTTGCTGATCTTAAATTTTACCATTAAAGTCAAGGAGTTATCTTAACGTTTCTATGAGAACACTATGCTACGAAACATGAAAGGCAGAAGGGCTGAGAAGAACTTAAATTCATCATGGTGGAAAATGCTTCTAGGAGCCTGATGATAAACCTGTGGTCTACTGCACCACTGACCAAACCTCAGTGAAGTAAATACAGGCTAATGCTAATCATTGTTTCCTCTATCTTTTAAAACTGTCTTCCATCATCCTACATCCAAACAAAGCCATAATTGAAATGTACCCAAAATTCTAAGCTCTGGATAAGATAATTAGGCGTGTTTAGTTAATTCCTAATGTTCGTGTTCTTCTTGTGGCTTTGTTTTCTTCAGACGAGGTAGGAAAGGGGACAAGAATGGAAAAGGATTGAGGCATTTCTCAATGAAGGTGTGCGAGAAGGTTCAGAAGAAAGGCGTCACCTCCTACAACGAGGTAGCAGACGAGCTGGTGGCTGAACTGAGCTCTGGAGACAACATCTCCCCTAACGAGGCTGTAAGTTCTCACCCTGTCTGAATCCGTCTCCCTCAGGAGAATGCTATTGTTCATTTTGTCATCTAATTCAGTTTTCTTCTGAATCTTCCTGCCGTAGCACGTATACGATCAGAAGAACATCAGGAGGCGGGTTTATGATGCACTGAATGTCCTGATGGCGATGAACATCATCTCCAAGGACAAGAAGGAGATCAAATGGATTGGCTTTCCAACCAATTCTGCTCAGGAGTGCAAGGACCTGGAGGTTAGCGACCGGCACGCAACGTACACCACCACAATCATCATCATCATCGTCAGTTTAAGCCAGCTTTTGTGTGATTGCATTATCAATGCTGTTTAGTTTAGAAGAAACTTGGAAGACATGTTGTGGCTAAATGGTCACTTTCTAAAGAGTACAAATACTGATATGAGTGTGTATGTTTTGCTGATTGATTGCATTTGTGTGACAGGATTATTTAGTAAGTGGGATTAGACTCCAAATAATTGGGACAGAATGGTATCAGATTAAAAGAAAAGATAATTTTACTATGCATACAAAAGCGGTCAGGTGGCGCAGCGGTAAAACACGCTAGCATATCAGAGCTGGGGTTTGGAATACATCGTATCGAATCTCGGCTCAGCCATCCGACTGGGCTGGGCTGCTACATGAACACCGATTGGCCTGAGCGAATTACGACCTCTGATGCCGATCAGGGTGTGGCTCTCCGTACACAGGGCTGATCCGCATGTAAACTCGCCTCGTGCAGTCGGCTACTGCACACATGTCAGAGGGGGCATGTGTCAGTTGCGAAGCTCCTCAGTCAGCAGTGGAGGGTCGTATCGGTAGAGGGGAAGCTCCAGGTCTTAATACACTGTTAACCAGCCCTCGGACCCCCAGCGCTCAGTTCCTTACTCCTTAGACGCAGGCACGAGAGTCCTCACCATGGTCCACTGGGTGAGTCGTGCCAGCTTTATGTGACCTGTCGGGCTCTAAGCGGGGTGTTCAGTTCTCACAGTACTAACGCACAGTCGGCGTGGTTAGTTACAGCTTTATTAGGTTTCTAATATGATGCTGTGTAGTGCTGTATGTGTTATCATGCTGTTTATTAGTAAGTGTAATGTGATGGGCGTAACACAATCAGGGTGATTGGATACGACTAGATTAGGGGAGAAAATTAGGAGGGGGGGGGGGTATCCATACAAAAGTATTTTCTTTATTGTAATTCAGATTCTCCTTTTATCCCCCCTCAAAAAAGGCTGAACGTCAGAGACGCCTGGAGAGAATTAAGCAGAAGCAGTCTCAGCTTCAAGAGCTCATACTGCAGGTAAACCATGATTTCATTCTTATTACGGTTCAGTTTCATCAACCGCTCATCCTGGTCAGGATCATGGTGGGTCTGGTTCACCCGGAAACACAGGGCACAGGGCTTCAGGTACCCATAACCTCAGACATAGAGAAAAATGTCTGTGTAGATACAGCTGAGATTGGAGCCCAGATCTCAGTGATGTTAGGCTACTGCAATAGACCGGTGCACCACCTGAGCGCTTGGTATACCATCATTGCTTAAATAAGGCGTAAAGGGCGGTCTAGATCCTTTCTGTGTGGAGTTTGCATGTTCTCCCTGTGTCTGTGTGGGTTTCCTTCCTGGAGCTCCAGTGAGGTGAATTGGAGATACTAAATTGTCCATGACTGTGTTTGACATTAAACTTGTGAGCTGATGAATCTTGTGAAAGGAATAACTACCGTTTCTGTCATGAATGTAACAAAAGAGTGTAAAACATGACGTTAAAATCCTAATAAATAAGTAAATAAGGCGTGAAAGTTTTAATTTGAAATATTTTAGTGTGGGTAGCACTGTCGCCTCACAGCAAGAAGGTCCTGGGTTCGATTCCCAGGTGGGGAGGTCCCGGTCCTTTCTGTGTGGAGTTTGCATGTTCTCCCTGTGTCTTCATGGTTTCCTCCGGGAGCTCCGGTTTCTTCCCACAGTCCAAAGACGTGCAGTCAGGTTAATTGGAGATACAAAATTGTCAATGACTGTGTTTGACATTAAACTTGTGAGCTGATGAATCTTGTGTAATGAGTAACTACCGTTCCTGTCATGAATGTAACCAAAGTGTAAAACATGACGTTAAAATCCTAATAAACAAACAAACTTATGGTTCGTAATGACGTTTTTAACCTTTGGCACATTTCAGCAAATAGCCTTTAAAAGGCTGGTGCAGAGGAACCGAGAGGCCGAGCAGAGGAACCACAGACCTCCTATCAACACAATCATCCAACTCCCGTTCATCATAGTGAACACCAGCAAGAAGACCGTCATCGACTGCAGCATCTCTAATGATAAGTAAGTTCTGTGCTAAATAGTCTTTCACTCATACATACCCATTCACCTATAGGGCAATTCAGAGTCTCCAATTAACCTGACTGCATGTTTTTGGACTTTTGCAGGAAACACAAGCAGACACGGGGAGAACATGCAAACTCCACACAGAAAGGACCCGGACTGCCCTGCCCTGCTGGGCGGCACAGTGGCTCGGTGGGTAGCACTGTCGCCTCAGAGCAAGAACGTCCTGGGTTCGATCCCCAGGCAGGGCGGTCCGGATCCTTTCTGTGCGGAGTTTGCATGTTCTCCCCGTGTCTGCTTGGGTTTCCTCCGGGAACTCCGGTACAAAAACATGCGGTCAGGTTAATTGGAGACACTGAAGTGTGTGTGTATGTGGGTCTGTCCTTCAATGGACTGGCGCCCCGTCCAGGGTGTTACTGTGCCCCCCCCCCCCCCCCGACCCTAACTGGATAAGCGGTTAAGAAAGTGAGTGAGAAGTCAGATTAAAATGCTTCTTTATGCTTTCATTCTCTGCAGGTTCGAGTACCTGTTTAACTTTGACAACATGTTCGAGATTCACGATGACATCGAGGTGCTGAAGCGAATGGGCATGGCCTTCGGACTCGAGGCGGGCAGGTGTACCCCGGAGGATCTGAAGCTCGCCCGGACCCTCGTACCTAAAGCTCTGGAACCCTACGTGACCGGTCAGAATACCCTAAAACACTCGGCCTCTCTTTGCTTCTCTTCTCTGATATTATAGAGTTGAGCTCTGTGTAGTTGATCTCTTTGTGAAGAGTTGGTCATGTTTCCATCAAACGTTCACCTCCGAAAACATACAGAAGATGGATTGGCTGGTCCAATTTTTTTTTTGTGAGAGTGGTTGTAGGTTTGGTATCCTATAATTGATTGGCACCCTGTCTGAGATGCATTATTGCCTTGTATTCATGTGATTCCACCTGGCACCAGATCTGCTGTATTTCTGACCCGGTGCAGTGATAACTGTAGATAAATAAATAATACTGAAAGCGCTTTATACGTTTATTAATATGCATCTTTATTATATTGGCTCTTTTTAGACATGGCACAGGGACTCCTCAGACAGACGACCGAGAGCTTCTCTCACACTAACAAGTAAGTTCGTTTAACCTTATGTTCAGATGTGTCCGTGTTCACAGCGAGGCCTGGTACTGTTCATTTATTCCACACAATATTGTTAGGAAAATCTCGCCTCACAGCAAGAAGGTCCTGGGTTCGATCCCCAGGTGGAGCTGTCTGGGTCCTTTCTGTGTGGAGTTTGCATGTTCTCCCCATGTGGGTCCTCCGGTTTCCTCCCACAGTACAAAGACGTGCAAGTGAGGTGAATAGGAGATACTAAATTGTCCATAACTGTGTTTGATGTAAACTTGTGAACTGATGAATCTTGTGTAATGAGTAACTACCGTTCCTGTCATGAATGTAACCAAAGTGTAAAACATGACGTTAAAATCCTAATAAACAAACAAACACATGAATTACAAGGAAGTAAATTTAATAAATCCCTGATCAAATTTTTTGCTGGGTGATCATAATGTTTTGGCTGATCAGTGTATAGTGTAACGCGTCCTATCCGTCTCTTAACAGTAATAACGTCGGCACGGTGGCGTCGGGTTCCAACAGCTACCACAGCAGCGCTCGTGACACACCGGCGTCCTTCCTGGAGGACGAGGAGGAAGAGGATGAAGATGACGAGGACTTCGATGAGAATGATAATGAAGATTAACGTCTCTCCCGTGCCCGTTCTCTCAGCCTGCAGCGTGGTAGTGTGAACTGAGCGTGCTCGTCTTGCTTTAGGCGAGGTCTGTGTGGTGACTTTCGTATGCGAAACCTTTCGGTCCTCTGAGCAAAGTGAAGCTGCTGTGTTAGGAAGCGCAGTGGTGCTTGGGTGAGGTACAGTTTTTATCCAACGATTCTTTTAAACAACCCATGTGTGTGGGTGACATGCTGATATTCTTTCAAAAAGGATTAACAAGCTAAACCAGGATCAGTCTAAAAGCATCAGCTGTTAACACATGGTTCACGTCATCCTAATATGTGTAGTGTCACACTTTTACAGTGGAAATTTCTCATACACCGATCAGCCATAACATTAAAACCACCTCCTTGTTTCTACACTCACTGTCCATTTTATCAGCTCCACTTACCATATAGAAGCACTTTGTAGTTCTACAATTACTGACTGTAGTCCATCTGTTTCTCTACATACTGTTTTAACCTGCTTTCACTCTGTTCTTCAATGGTCAGGACCACCACAGAGCCGGTATTATTTAGGTGGTGGATCATTCTCAGCACTGCCGTGACACTGACATGGTGGTGTGTTATGAGTGGATCAGACACAGCAGCGCTGCTGGAGTTTTTAAATACAGTGTCCACTCACTGTCCACTCTGTTAGACACTCCTACGTAGTCGGTCCACCTTGTAGATGTAAAGTCAGAGACGATCGCTCATCTATTGCTGCTGTTTGAGTCGTTCATCTTCTAGACCTTCATCAGTGGTCACAGGACACTACCCACGGGGAGCTGTTGGCTGGATATTTTTGGTTGGTGGACTATTCTCAGTCCCGCAGTGACAGTTAAGTGTTTAAAAACTCCAGCAGCGCTGCTGGGTCCATTCATACCAGCATAACACACACTAACACACCACCACCATGTCAGTGTCACTGCAGTGCTGAGAATTATCCACCACCTAAATAATACCTGCTCTGTGGGGGTCCTGTGGGGGTCCTGACCACTGAAGAACAGGGTGAAAGGGGGCAAACAAAGCATGCAGATAAACAGATGGACTACAGTCAGTAATTGTAGAACTACAAAGTGCTTCTATATGGTAAGTGGAGCTGATAAAATGGACCGTGAGTGTAGAAACGAGGAGGTGGTTTTAATGTTATGGCTGATCAGTGTACCTTCATTATATAACCAAAAGTATTGAGACATCTCGACTTACTATTGAATTCATGCGTTTCAGCCACAACAATTGCAAACAGCTAATAAATCAATTATGTAAAAATAAATTCTATGCTTCCAACTTTGCAGCAAAGTTAAGTTTTAAAATGATTTGTTTCTGCAATTGTATGTCCAGCAAGCTCATGGTCAGGTGTCCAAATACGTTTGGTCATATAGTGAATTTTCAGGTGCAAATGGATTCTCGGATTTCTCTGATGTGATGCAGAAATGAGCTTGACTAACTGTTGCACTGAATGTTATCGTATGCAAAGGTTTGGGCACCCCTGGTGGTCTTATCTTTTTGGTTTTTTATGAAATAAGAAGAGACAAAATAGATGTTTTAGTACATGGTGATGGAGAAATAAACTATAAAAGTAGGAAAGTTTCAGTGACATGCAAAAGTTTAAACATCCCTAAAGAACAATACTCACTAACACCCGCTTTCTTAGCCCGCTAGTGGTCTTTCAATCCTTTTCCTTGCAGAACGCTTCTAGTTCTTGAGCTGCGCTGCCACTAATTCATTCATTTAAGTCATTAATGGTGGACTTAATGGTGCGGTGGGTTTCTGAATGGTCACATTTGCAGTTATAATGGGCAGATATTTCTTCAAATCTATCCGTGAATCCAGCAGCGTGATGTTTCCTGTGCCTCTGGCTGCCACACAAGCCCAAAGCTTAATATATATCCAGCCCCATGCTGAACAGCTGGCATGGTGGTTTTTTCCTCACATTTCTGTCCACAGAACAGGAGAATTTACAAAGTAAAAATGCATCCAGTTGATTTTAAATCCTTTTCTTTTCTTTTAGCACTGTCGCCTCACAGCAAGAAGGATCCTTTTCTTGCTTTGTAGGCATCCATTAGCTTTATTTTAAGATGCTTAGAGTAATTTAATCACATTTTCTCTATAATTTTATGAAGTACAATAAATGTAAAGAAACTAAAAAATTATTTTCCAAAAAATTGTTTTATTTACATTAAAATCCACTGGTATTGTTACTTGACTGGTGTTCCCAAACCTTTTCATACTACTACACATTAACACATTGAAACACATCAGTGTATAAAGTTATATATTATTTGATCTTGTTGGTGGTGTTCTAAATACAGGAAGGGTGGTGATGGTTTTGGACAAGGGGGTGGGTTGTGGTTGGTTTTGCTGGGTTTTGTTGGGGTTTGGGGGGGGGGGGGGGGGTATTGGTGTCCAATGTTGAAGCTCCTGTCTTAAACTGCTTTATGAATTCTTGACTAGGCCTTGTCTTTACCTTTTGAGTTTTTATAGCTTTTTCTATTTTCTTTTTATATAGTTGATTATTTTCCGTCGCTGTGTAGTTTTTTAGAACTTTTTCACCAGTTTCAGATGATGATGATGATGATGATGATGATGATGATGATAACCTGCATGTAGTTGAAGACTGAACCCAAGTTTAATGTAAAAAATTCATTTTGTACCTTTATTTTTGTAAAGTACAACATGCTGCAGAATGTACGTTTTATATTGGTCTAAAAATTAAACACGATTTATATGACAATGTTTTTAAAATAATTCCTCTGTATGTCTATATTTTAAATGGATTTTCTTCATGATGTATTTTTACTGCCATGCCATAAAATGCAGGAAAAAGAAAATCAACAGAATGACCTGCGTGTCAACAGTTGCCACAATGCCATTGAACTCCAGCCTGAAACCAGCAGTCACACACCTAACTTTTTTTTTTTTATAAGCATGTTTAAGTTTTCTTCATGCACTACATTTGATTTTAAAACTCACAGTACAAATTCAGATCTTAAATTTAGGGCTAAGTTTTTTTTAGTAGCATAGTGGATACTACGAGGGTTCGCAGTGGGTTCAGAGCTGTGGGTTTGCAACTGGATGGCCCACTGTTGAGCCCTTGAGCAAGGCCCTTATCCTAATCTGGTGAGGGGGCGCTGTACAATGACTGATCATGCTGACCCCAGCTTCTAAAAATGCCATGATATACGTATAAAGAATTCCATTGTGCTGTACAGGTGTAGATGGATCTATAATGAGTAAAGTTCCATCTGCCCTAGATTATCATTTTTTTAATGCAATTAAAAATATTTTGAAAGCGTTTGTTAGATGCTTGGATAAAAGGGGATTGTAGAATTGGTGTTAAATCTCATGTGCAGAAGACAAAAGCTACACAGTGACTGGTCAGATTTGTGTTTCTGAAGTCCATTAAAGCTCAGGTGGCGCAGCGGTAAAACACACGCTGAACACCAGAGCTGGGATCTCAAATACATCGTATCGAATCTCAGCTTTGCCTGCCAGCTGTGCTCAGCGGCCACGTGAACAGCGATTGGCCTGTTGTTCAGATAGAGGTGGGATATTAAAGCCTGATAGGGTCTCTCTCTCTCATAACTAATGCAATTACGACCTTTGCTGGCTGATTGATGGCGCCTGCACAGAGATGAGAAAAGAGTGCTGTCGGGGTGTGTCTCTCTGTACACAGTACTGATCCGCATTGCACTCGTCAAAGTGTAGGTGACGAGACGCATACGGCTGCTGCCTACGTGTCGTAGGGGGGGGCGTGGGTTAGCTTTGTTCTCTTCAATCAGAGCGGGGATCGGCATTGGTGGAGAGGAAGCATGATGCAATCGGGCAATTGGATGCACTTAAAGGGTGACGATGCATAAACAACATTATATATATACTGTATATATATGGCATAAAGGTTCCAAGACTAATAAATCATTTTTATACATTATAGAGCAGTTAAATGCATTTGGAAAGTAAATAGAACATCTTTATTTGCTGAAGGTTGGTAGTAATAAATTGTATTTTGATTTACGTTTGTGTGTAATATAAATGTAATATCAATAAAAAACCACAGAGCTAGCTTAAAGCATTTAAGAGGAAGGTCACTCTTCCCTCGTAGGGATCGTAGAAGTTCTGATAACCAATGTTGTTGGCCATCACCCTGCACTGGATCTCTGCATGTTTCTCGTTGATAAGATCAAATTTTACAGCCACCAGGGGATTCGTGTAATGTGGCTGTAAAGGCAAAAACACAATTTTGTATTAATGTCTGTTTACAAATAACACAAAAAGCTTTTTGATTTTCTTTCCTTATAAAATGTGGTCTAATCATGTTTTAAGTATTAGCAAACAAAACAGTTGTTGAGATCAGTGCTGGTTTATTCACTGAGATGAGATCAGAGCTGAAGGTTACAGAGGTGCCCTGTTTTACAAGAACATCCATATTCTTGGTCTTCTCAGAAAAGATAACATTTTTATACACCAATCAGCCATAACATTAAAACCACCTCCTTGTTTCTACACTCACTGTCCATTTTATCAGTTTCACTTACCATATAGGACCCCCACAGAGCAGGTATTATTTAGGTGGTGGATCATTCTCAGCCCTGCAGTGACACTGACATGGTGGTGGTGTGTTAGTGTGTGTTGTGCTGGTATGAGTGGATCAGACACAGCAGCGCTGCTGGAGTTTTTAAACACCTCACTGTCACTGCTGGACTGAGAATAGTCCACCAACCAAAAAAATATCCAGCCGACAGCGCCCCGTGGGCAGCGTCCTGTGACCACTGAAGAAGGTCTAGAAGATGACCGACTCAAACAGCAGCAATAGATGAGCGATCGTCTCTGACTTTACATCTACAAGGTGGACCGACTAGATAGGAGTGTCTAATAGAGTGGACAGTGAGTGGACACGGTATTTAAATACTCCAGCAGCGCTGCTGTGTCTGATCCACTCATACCAGCACAACACACACTAACACACCACCACCATGTCAGTGTCACTGCAGTGCTGAGAATGATCCACCACCTAAATAATACCTGCTCTGTGGGGGTTCTGACCATTGAAGAACAGCATGAAAGGGGGCAAACAAAGCACGCAGAGAAACAGATGGACTACAGTCAGTAATTGTAGAACTACAAAGTGCTTCTATATGGTAAGTGAAGCTGATAAAATGGACAGTGAGTGTAGAAACAAGGAGGTGTTTTAATGTTATGGCTGATCAGTGTATAAGCCGTTCCAACGACCTGCGTGTTTATTAATCCTTGATGAGGCCTGAAGGAAATCAGTAGCTCTTCTCTTCTCAGAGATGTTTGTCTGATCTAAACTTCCTGTAGCTTTAAATCTGATCAGTAGCTACAGGTAAATATTTTATCCAGTTTAAACTGCAGGAGTTTGTGTACTGTTTAGCCTTGATTGTAAGTGATACGAAAAGTGTGTGTAGGGTTGAAAATACCACAAACTATAAGCAATTTATGTTGTAATTAGAGAATTTCAAAGGCTTTCCAGAAGGTCTCTTACCTGGGCCAATTTTCCATAGTATGGAAAGTATGAAAGGTCCAGAGTGGCGTTATGAGGATAGTACGTGTACCCACGCACATTCTCCTGTCCTTTCTGTGTACAAACACACTTATTTTTAGACTTTCTTTTACTAATAAGAACACTGGATTTAATTTTGTTCTGGTATACACTCACCGACACGGTGCAGTTCACATACGGAGCACTTCCTGTCCCGTCGTTTGGCATGAAATGAATGATCTGAAAAGAACAACAGATGATTATAGATGATCACTGAATAGTTTGAGGCCCTCTTGGAATGTTTATACCCGAGGCGTCTTACCCTGTTCATCTTGATGATGACGCATGGCTGGGCAGTCGTGTAGCCGAACGTTGGGTCATCGATTCCAGAGCAGTTTCCCAGCGTCCTTTGGTAGAAAGGACAGGACCACTTTGTGTGTTTAGGAGCCTTGAACTGGTTTTGGATGAAGTACTCGCCTGCAGTGCAGTTGTAATTGTTAATCTGGCTCTGTCTGGTGTCGTTGTAGGCTACATGGAAAAAAAAGTGGACACACTGATAGGTTAATCGTAATCGCACTAGTGTGAGAGAGAGTCCCCATCCGGCTTAATTCCGCCCCTTATCTGAACAACAGGCCAATTGTTGTATTCGATGTAACGATGTATTCGAGATCTCAGCTCTGGTGAATAGCGTGTGTTTTACCGCTGCGCCACCTGAGTGGAGAGCATTTGTTTTCTGATTTTGTGTTTTAGGGTTGTTTAAAATCTTTTAACATTTTTGTTCACTGTTTAGCTTTTCTAGAACCACGTCTATTACTATATCTAGTGTTGGTAGGAAAGGTACTATTTGAAAGATCATTTATAGATTAAACAAATGGGCAGGAGTGCTCGGGTGGCGCAGTGATAAATTATGCTGGTCCATTACTGCTGGGTTCTATAAGGGTTCGGATCCCTGGTGGTGTTACTGGCCGATCAGGCGTCTACATTTAGACATGATTGGTTATGTCTGAGTCAGGAATGGCCGAAACCGTGCAGTGTATTTCACGACAGAATTTAAGACAAACGTGACCCATCGTGAATGTGTAAATGGGACCAGGATAAAATGTTACCAGGATTAACATATTAAAAGAATATGTTTAAGGTCTTCTTGAACTGATTGACTTCTTTTTGGAATAGAAACATACGGTCAAGCAGGTTTTCCAGGCTCCGGGTCATCGTCATCCAGCTTTT
Organism: Trichomycterus rosablanca; assembly: GCF_030014385.1. Lineage (NCBI taxonomy): Eukaryota > Metazoa > Chordata > Actinopteri > Siluriformes > Trichomycteridae > Trichomycterus > Trichomycterus rosablanca. The sequence goes on along the minus strand of NC_086002.1, from coordinate 4,167,299 downwards.
CTTGTCTGTCATATTGTAGCTGATTTCCAACACCTCATCATTATATGTGTCCGGCCAAACCATCACACCTACAGAAGAGCAGGAGGAAAGTCATGTGCTGTGTATCAGACACTATACAAACTTAACATTAGGTTTACTGGATTTACGAACCTGGTGATTGTAATCGATCCTGGTAGTCGGGTGTGTACGGGTCCAGTGTGTACATGAGAATGTAGATGGACAGGGCAAACAGACCCGTCATCACTACATAGAACGCTACATAGTACATGCTGATGAACACTGGGAAGAAACGGTGAATGTGTGTTACTTATCAGGAACAAATCTGTTCTAACATTTCCTTTTTTACTTTACAGCTCTGTAGACTTGTGTAAATCTGACCTGAAGGGCAAACAGTGAAAGAGCAACGTACAGAGAACAGACTGTAATATCATCTACAAATATCACCTGTTATCAAATATTACCAAATATCAAAAGTCACTTTACCAAAGACAAACAAAGCTCACACAGCAAGGACAGGACAAGGTCATACGAAGCAGAGGTTCAGCATATTCAAACACGCCACAATAAAATGCAGATTATACACTGATCAGCCATAACATTAAAACACCTCCTTGTTTCTACTCTCACTGTCCATTTTATCAGCTCCACTTACCATATAGAAGCACTTTGTAGTTCTACAATTACTGACTGTAGTCCATCTGTTTCTCTGCATGCTTTGTTAGCCCCTTTCATGCTGTTCTTCAATGGTCAGGACCCCCACAGAGCAGGTATTATTTAGGTGGTGGATCATTCTCAGCACTGCAGTGACACTGACATGGTGGTGGTGTGTTAGTGTGTGTTGTGCTGGTATGGAGTATTTAAATACCGTGTCCACTCACTGTCCACTCTATTAGACACTCCTACCTAGTTGGTCCACCTTGTAGATGTAAAGTCAGAGACAATCTCTCATCTATTGCTGCTGTTTCAGTTGGTCATCTTCTAGACCTTCATCAGTGGTCACAGGACACTACCCACAGGGCACTGTTGGCTTGATATACTTTTGGTTGGTGGACTATTCTCAGTCCAGCAGGTACAGTGAGGTGTTTAAAAACTCCATTAGCACTGCTGTGTCTGATCCACTCATACCAGCACAACACACACTAACACACCACCACCATGTCAGTGTCACTGCAGTGCTGAGAATCATCCACCACCCAAATAATACCTGCTCTGTGGTGGTCATGTGGGGTCCTGACCATTAAAGAACAGGATGAAAGGGGGCTAACAAAGTATGTAGAGAAATAGATGGACTACAGTCAGTAATTGTAGAACTACAAAGTGCTTCTATATGGTAAGTGGAGCTGATAAAATGGACAGTGAGTGTAGAAACAAGGAGGTGGTTTTAATGTTATGGCTGATCGGTGTATGTAAGGATCATGAATATTACCATAAGCACTTCCAACATAAAACTCAAATGAATTCCTTTTTAAACCTGAAAATAAATCAATTTCCACATGGATTCGAGTCAGACTTTGACTCGGCCACTCCAAAAGCATTTAAAGTTGGACTTGTTTGTGTGCTTTGGATCTACAAAACCCAACTGCACTTAGTTTTAGGTTACAAACTGACGGCTGGACATTTTTCTTTAGGATTTTATGATAGAGAGCAGAATTCATGGTCCAGTTCAGTTTTAACCATGTTGCCTAGATCCTTACACCATCACCACCACCGTGTTTTACTGTTGGTATGATGTTATGATGGTGCTAGATTTAACAGAACCTTTCCAAAAAGTTCCATCTTTCACTAACCAGTCCACAGAATCTAGATCATCTAGATGTTTTAGGCAAATACGAGACGAGCTTCTGTGTTCATTTTGGTTCATTATGTGCTTGCACTGTCGCCTCACAGCAAGAAGGTCCTGGGTTCGATCCCCAGGTGGGGCGGTCCGGGTCCTTTCTGTGTGGAGTTTGCATGTTCTCCCCATGTCCACGTGGGTTTCCTCCGGGTGCTCCGGTTTCCTCCCACAGTCCAAAGACGTGTAAGTGAGGTGAACTGGAGATACTAAATTGTCCATGACTGTTTGATATAACCTTGTGAACTGATGAATCTTGTGTAATGAGTAACTACCCTGAAATTCTCCTTTAAAAAATGTTCACACAGTGATTACAAGTTGTCCAAGTGTAAAACATGATGTTTCAAATAAAAATATAAGCTTTATTTTTTACATTAATAATGGTATATCTCTAGATTGCAATGCTCAATATTTAAAATATATTTTTTTAATGCAGAAGATGACTTACGCCATTTTGTTGTTGTTCTGCCCATAAAAGTTCCATCGTCTGAATTCCAGATAAAGTGACCAAAGTCTTGACACCTTTGACCACAGGTTCTCTTTTCCTTTAAAGTAGCCATAATGTTCTTCTTTTTTTTTTTTTAGATCTTCTTGTTTTTATACAATCTAACCAAACCAAGTGGTCCTCTTTTGTTTACTTCATCACCGATGGTCCCTTATTCAAGTTCTTTAAATGGTGTGGGGTGCAAGGCTGGGTAACTATGACCCATCTTTTTATACACGGTGATAAGCACACCATTAACATATCTCTGGGCAGGACTAAGCGCTCATTTACCCTCATCCATCCACTTATGAGTGGTTGTGGTAACCTTGAAGCCTTAGATCAGCATTTCAGTTAGTTGTTTGAGTAAGATCACAGCTCCTTATCACAGCATGAAACCGGGCAGGATTCAGAGATAAACACTTAGTCCTTGCTTTAACTGTGGCCACTGGAAGAACAGTTACAAAAACGTTTATGAACTTTTTAATTTCTGCATGAATTACTACTAATAATATCATTTCTATCCAACCCAGAGCTCTTCTTTTTATGTTTTTATTAACCATTTGGGCAGCATGGTGGCTAAGTGGGTAGCACTGTTGCCTCACAGCAAGAAGGTCCTGAGTTCGATCTCCAGGTGGGGTGGTCTGGGTCCTTTCTGTGTGGAGTTTGCATGTTCTCCCCGTGTCCGTGTGGGCTTCCTCCGGGTGCTTCGGTTTCCTCCCACAGTCCAAAGACGTGCAAGTGAGGTGAATTGGAGATACAAAATTGTCCAAGACTGTGTTTGATATAACCTTGTAAACTGATAAACCTTGTTTAATGAGTAACTACCGTTTGTGTAATGAATGCAACCAAAGTGTAAAACATGACGTTAAAATCCTAATAAACAAACAAACAAATAATTTACCATTTATTAATCTTTCAGTCCAGCTTAGAAAGGATATGTGATCCCTGGTGTTTAACTGCTAGACTCTTTTCTATAAGCAATTTTATTCTCTGTAGCTGCTGATTAGATTTGCACAGCAGTGAGGAGGACACGTCACATTTTTCCTTTTGTCATTTTGCGTCCACCAACTACTATAAATCTTCAGGGTTGGATCACTACCCTGAAATTCTCCTTTAAAAAATTTCCAAAAAGTTGTCCACAAAGAAAAACAATACCAAACCATAGTACTCCCTACACCATACTTTACAGTTAGAATATGGGCTTGCTGTTTGGTGTGTGATGCCTTTTTTGTACATCCAAAAATACAGGGTTCATATGAGCTGATCTTTCTTCTGACGAGAGCAGACTCTTGACTTTATGAGACCATATTTTTCTCAGGGACTGTGGTGTTCACCCTAATACTTTGTAAATCTTGTGTATAGCTTGGGATTGGTAAAAAGAAGCTTAGTAGTATGAGAGTTCATGACCCCTATGTATAATCTACCCCAGGGGTCAAGTGTATCTTGTACTGTCCACATAAAATCATAAAGCAAACATCAGTGATCTACCTGACGAACAAGATGTCTTGCTGACTACTTTGTTGTGGTAAACTGATCAGAGATGTTTAAGTCTGTTTCACAGTAATATTAGTATTTATTTATTTATTCTTGGACTTGAGTTCTCAAGGGTTTTACTTAGGGAAGGTATTATGGAGTTATAGGCTTAATGAAAGGTGATGAGTAAGGAGATCTGTGTACATGAGTGTCTGCAGCATAGACCTAAGTGTCTCATCCTACTGTCTGACCAAAGCCTCCGACTGATGGTCACTTTCTTTTGTGTGGCATCTATCTGGATTTTCCCAGAATTCTTGCTTTCTCCAGTCCCAACAACATTAACTTTCCATAGTTCCAGTAAGGATTCTGATGTGTTGTTATCTGGTCTACTTTTTTATTCCTCTGTGCCTGGTACTCTTTCTATCTGGATTGGAGCGCTGAGCTCCGGTGCTCTTGCTGTAATCCAGTTTAGTTTTTCTGTTGGGCTCGCTCCTAATTTCAGATCTACTCCTCAGTTTTACGCCATGGATATTGGCGGCCTCACCACAGTTGTAGCCAACTCGGCGTACATCTCGGCTCGTGGCAGCTTTGATGGATCTGCCAATGCAAGTGCAAATCGTGACAAGAAGTACCATGCCAAGCTTAAACTGCCTCATATCACAGTATGTGAGGGCCTTAGAGAGACACTGGACCTCCAGTTCAACAGTATCTGTGTCGAACAACCCATTGGCAAGCGGCTGTTCCAGGAATACCTTGAGAAAACTAATGAATACAAGGGCCCGTGTCGCCTGTGGAAAGACGTGGAGGAGTACGACACAGCTGAGGACAAGGACCGTGTCAGTAAGGCCGCCAAGATCCTTCAACGTTACATGGAACCCTCGGCCAAGTACTATTGCCCATTTCTTCCTGAAAATGACATCACCAAGGTGAAAGAGCGGCATGCTAACGCTTCGGATGATTTATTTGTTAACATCCTGACCTGTGTTCTGGACTTTCTCAAGGAGGTTCCATACACCTTCTACCTGGAGACCATGTACTTCAAGAGGTTTTTACAGTGGAAGTGGTTGGAAATGCAACCTATTGGTGAGGACTGGTTCCTGGACTTCCGTGTGCTCGGCAAGGGCGGCTTCGGAGAGGTGTTTGCCTGCCAGATGAGGGCCACTGGAAAGATGTATGCATGCAAGAAGCTAAACAAGAAAAGGTTGAAGAAGAGGAAAGGCTATGAGGTGAGAATCATAATAACTGCTTGCACAGACTTGGGTGGAATTTAAGGAACTTCATTTTTCAGGGTAAGTTAGAAAACCCTTAAAGAGAAAATCATTTGTGTTCAGAAGTGTTTGTACATGCAGGACCAAATAGTCTGGCAAGTATAGCAAGTAATAAATAAGATTTTATTCAATGTCACAGATTGCATCAAGAATTGTCAGTAAATATCTCACGTACTGGCAAGAAACAAAATAAAATGAGACTTTTGTCTGCGGCAATACTTTTTTGCCTTTATAATAGACAAATAAATACAGATCATTAAAAAAATTAATTTTTTTATATTAGCAGATTTTTAAATAACATTATTCTTTGTATATTTTCCACATTAAATATTAGATGTCAGTTTCCTCAGACTACAATAGCAGATCCATAAAGTGAAATGTGGCCACATAGCTTCTGTAATGAAGATGGTTTGTTTCATTTTGTTGTTACTTCATGTACTATATGAATTTTTTGTATTGAATGGCTTTGATACATGGAGGATATATAACTTACAGTGATTGTACTGGGGGTTGCAAACCATATACTTGGTTTGCATGCTACTATTGGGATGTTAGAATGAAAATTTTGCAAACCTTCACAATTTAAGAAATATGAACCTACATTTATACATAGAATACGATCAAAGGGGTTTCACGTTTACATTTACATAGTTCTTCTTTGCAGTTTTATAAGTGTGATTGTTGGGATAATTAATATGGAGATTTATTAAAAGTGACAGGAAGCAAGTCTTGTTTTCAATGCAAACAAATGTGAGCATATTTAAGTTTATGCAAATAGAATCATATAAAACACCTCTAAAATATGAAAACACAAAATAATAGAAATATTCTGGACTTGTTTAGGGTGCTATGGTGGAGAAAAGGATTCTGGCTCGTGTTCACAGTAGATTCATTGTTTCCCTGGCCTACGCCTTCCAGACCAAGACAGAACTTTGCCTGGTCATGACCATCATGAATGGAGGAGACCTGAGGTTAAGATCACACACTCGTACTCTGTTTTTCCTGTGTGATTTATAGAATTCTGTTGTCTGGGTACCTTAGCACCAGGAATATGTGTTTTGTTTTTCTTAATTCTCAGTTATACAATTTATCTTAAAAAAAATGTTGTGCTTACTTTGCTCTCAGGTACCACATCTATAATGTGGATGAGAATAATCCAGGCTTTGATGAAGCCAGAGCGTGTTATTATACTGCTCAGATTATTCAGGGCTTGGAGCACCTTCATCAGAAGAAAATCATTTACAGGGACCTAAAGCCGGAGAATGTTCTTCTAGACAATGAAGGTAAAAACAAGAAGGGTTTTTGCTCATGACCAATGATCTGACCAATGAGCCTTATGTGAAGGTACTTAAGATCTTATTTTTGAAATACATGGACCCTGTTACAACTGAAATAAAATTATTACAGCATTTCACAATAAGAACATGCTGACAGTCAAACATGGTCTGGTGTTTGTGATGGTGTTGGGGTATTGGTTTTGCTCTTTACAGACAGGGTCAGTTGGTCTTAAAGCAAATATAACTAGGTTCTACATCAAGACAACATTCATAGCAAAAGAGTAAATCCACCTCTGAATAACTTAAAAGAAACTAAATAAAGTCCTGACCCGAACCAGATTTAAATGCTGTGGCAGGACATTAAACAGACAGTTCATGCTGGAAAACCATTCAAAGCCAAATAAAGGCAATTCTCTAAAGAAGAGAAAGAACATCATGGAAAACATAATGGATCACATACGAAACCTTTAAAGGAAACAAAACACTTGCAAAACACCTAATGCTGTCACGGTATTGTAAAATAAACTTTTCACTAGTAGCACAATCTCTGACGTCTGTTTGCCATTGTGCTGATGTTTGCTCCTAGGTAACGTTCGTATCTCTGACCTTGGTTTGGCCGTGGAGTTAGCAGACGACCAAGAGAAGACGAAGGGTTACGCTGGGACTCCGGGTGAGTTGTTGATTCTAAATAGTTGTCTAGACCAATCAAGCATGTGGTCCAGCGTACACAAGCACTTCTCTTTGTCACTAAATGAGCACAAACTTTTGGACTGACACAATTCAATTTTTTAAACAATATTTTATGTTGTTTTATAATCTTCTTTTAAATTTAGGATTTATGGCACCTGAACTGTTGAAAGGAGAGGAATATGACTACTCTGTAGATTACTTCACTCTTGGGGTCACTCTCTATGAGTTTATTGCTGCCAAAGGCCCCTTCAGGACTCGAGGAGAAAAGGTGGGAACTGTGTTTTGATTTTTTCCAAATCAATTCCGTTTGGTTACGGAGAGCCATGCTAAGCTCTATATGGACCCCCCAACTCAGGCAGGCATCCAGACCAGTCCCAGGTATCGGATCCCGCAGTGGCAGTGGGAAGAGACCCCGTTTAACCTTCCCTCCCTCAAACATGGCCTGTTGTGTTTGTGTGAACCCCCGGCCCTTGACTTTAATAAGATTAAATAGATAGATTAGATAGTGATGTGCTAGCACGTTAGACATCTGTGCCATTCGAGCTCCCTTTATTTTAATTTTTAATGTGGCTGAAGTTGTTGAAATTGTTCTGTTGGACATTTGGTCCACTGTGTAGATTCTACAACTTGTGTTATACCCCAGGCTTTCACACAAGCAGTAAATAGCTGATAGCTTTAAAAAGCCTGTAAAGCTTTCAAGATAATAATAATAACTATAAATATGTATTATACAGAGTTGGCCAAGAGCTCATTTTGGTGTAAGCATGGTAAAACATACCATAGTAGTAACAATGTCTGCAAGTAAGAGAAATGCTGTAGCTACTTCTTTCAACGTGATAAATATTGAGAGTTGTTATTTTTTTATTTACAGCCACATTTTAAACTATCTTATTAATGATGCTCTTCACTAATCTTCTTCTCATGCAGGTGGAGAACAAAGAAGTGAAAAAGCGCATTCTGAATGACCCTGTAAACTACACAGAGAAGTTCAGTGAAAATGCTAAGTCCCTGTGTGAAGGTTTGCTAGCCAAAGAGGTGGACAAAAGGCTCGGCTTCAAGAATGGTACTTGTGAGGAGTTGTGTAGCCACCCGTTCTTTAACAGCATCAACTGGAGAAAGTTAGATGCAGGTAAAACAGAATGTCAGCACAATCCAGTTGTGTCTCTATGTGTTTAAATGAATTGTTTTATAGACCTGACAGTCGTTATTGTCACTACCAATAGTAGTGCTTCTGTCACTGCGTATCTATCAATTTGATTACCAAAACAGACATGTCTTATATAGGTCTTGCTTATACAGTTGCCCCCCCATTTTAATACCTTGGAAACTGAATTTACAATTGCAGCTGAATAATATTGTGCAACTAAACTGAACTTTTTCAAGTTCGACATGTTATCTAAATGTCAATCAGATTGTATTATTCACATGCGCCCCCATCCTCAGTCATCTTTTTTATCCCCTTAGGAATCCTACCACCACCATTTATTCCTGATTCAAAGACCGTGTATGCCAAAAATCTGGATGATGTAGGCGCATTCTCCACGGTAAAAGGGGTCAACCTGGAAGACCCAGATAAAGAGTTTTTCGATGAGTTTGCCTCCGGAAACATTTCCATACCTTGGCAGGAGGAGATGATTGAAACAGGGATTTTTGGGGAGCTCAATGTTTGGGGTCCTGGTGGAACATTGCCTAACGACCTGCGACGTGAATCTATCCTGGAGCAGCCTCCAAAATCTTCCACCTGCAGTGTATCATAAACAGTTCTACTCAAAGAAAACTTGTATGACATTTCAGAAATGCTCCCAGTTGGGTCGATATCATGGACGCAAAGAGATTCAGACATAATGAAGACATTTCATATCATCATTAACAAAAAAAACTACAGTGCACAGTGTGCTACACCAGCAGGCTTACAAGTCTTTTACTTTTAAATAAACTGTTGGGTAAAGCTTATTTTAAATGACTAGTTTGCTAAGATACTTTGTGACACTCAACATTCAGTAATATTTAAAGAACGGGGTTTACTGCAGCTTTGGTGGTATCATCATCATCATCATCATCAGAGTAATATTAACATGTTGTCAGCTTCATAACTGGAAGAGTGATGTGAAATGCACTGGTGACCATGCATATGTATTTTCTCTGTAGTTTTGTTCTTAACGAAACAAAAGCATGCATTCTGCAAACTCAAGAACTATCATCAAATTTAGATGCTTACAGAGCTAGATTTCATTTTCAGATGTAACACAGACAGAAATGTATTTCTTACCTGAGCCGTTGAGTTTTTTAAGGATCTGAGCTGCTATTTAACATGTGTATTCATTTACCAAGTAAGCGGGTATGGACCTGCCTGGCACCCTGTGTTTCTGAAGCCACTGTGATCCAGACCAGCATGAAGCATATAGTGAAAATAATAATTTAGTAATTAATTCTTGTAGGAGTCACTTTTATAATAATTTACCATACAGATGTACCTATTTTAACTTTAAAATGTCAGTAAAACACTGAGGTAAAACACTGAGATTAACATCATTGTAAGGTATGATTCTATGGTGAGATAAAAATCTAAGATAAAATGCTGAGATTTTAAGTTACGGTACTGTGGTAAAATCCTGAGATACTGAGGTAATGCAGTAAGGTAACATAGAAAGGTAAATGCTGAAATAAGATAAGTTACTGTACTGATGCCAAATTCGAAGATATGATACTGAAGGTAAGATACTGAAATAAGATACTAAGAAAAATGACGAGGTAAGATACTTAGAAAACTACTGAATTTTTTTCTTCATTTTATTATTATTATTATTATTATTATTATTATTATTAAGTGTTGTCAAATCTATAAGATAATAATGTAAAATACTGAGATAATATACAAAGTTAAGATACTAAGGTAAAATGCTAAGGTAAGATGGGCTAATGGTGGGATGGGGTGCTGAGGTTATATACTGAGGTAAGATACTGTACTATGGTAAGATACTGACGTAATATGCTGAGGGAAGATACTGCTAAGGTTATGTGCCGATTTAAGAAACCAAGCTCAGATACTGAGGTAATATGCTGAGGAAAATGCTGAGGTAAGATACTGAAGTAGGAATTACTGAGGCACAATACTGAAGTTATATACTGAGGTAAGATACTGAGGTACAATAAAAAGGGAAGACACTGCTTAAATAATGTGCTGGTTTAAGAAACCAAGCTCAGATACTGAGGTACAATAATAAAGATTCTGAGGTAAGATAATAATTGTAAAATATCGAGATAATACTCAAAGTTAAGATAGTGAGGTAAAATGCTGAGATATGATGAGGAAAGGAGCTGGGCTAACATGCTGAAGTAGAATGATGAAGTTAAACAGAGGTAAGATACTAAAATACTGCTGTATGAAATACTGAGGTGAAATAGTAAGATATAATACTGAGGTAAAATGCTGAGGTAAGATGCTGAGATACAATGAGGTAGGAGCTACAGTGCTGAAGTTATACAGTATACTGAGGTATGATACTGTACCATGGTATGATATTAAAGTAGATGGTACAGAGGTACAATACTGAAGTTATATACTGAGGTAAAATAAAAAAGGGAAGATACTCCTTAGGTAATGTGCTGGTTTAAGAAACCTAAGAAAGTTCAGATTATTGAGGTACAATAATAAAGATTCTGAGGTAAGATTAGAATGTCAAATATTGCAATAATATACAAAGTTGAGATACTGAAGTAAATGCTGAAGTAAGAGCTGGGCTAGGGTGCTAAAGTTAAATGCTGAGATAAGCTCCCGGGGTAAACCCACTCAGACACGGGGAGAACATGCAAACTCCACACAGAAAGGACCTGGACCGCCCCACCTGGGGATTTAACCCAGGACCAAAATACTGAAGTAGAAAGTACTGAGGTACAACAGTAAGATATGATACAGAGGTAAAATAGTGAGATACACTATATTGCCAAAAGTATTCACTCACCCATCCAAATAATTTAATTCAGTTGTTCCAATCACTTCCATGGCCACAGGTGTATAAAACCAAGCACCTAGGCATGCAGACTGCTTCTACAAAGAATAGGTCGCTCTCAGGAGCTCAGTGAATTCCAGCATGGTACCGTGATAGGATGCCACCTGTGCAAGTCCAGTCGTGAAATTTGCTCGCTACTAAATATTCCACAGTCAACTGTCAGTTCTATTGTAACTAAGTGGAAGCGATTGGGAACGACAGCAATTCAGTCACGAAGTGTTACCACGTAAAATGACAGAGCGGGTCAGCGGATGCTGAGGAACATAGTGCGCAGAGTTCACCAACTTTCTGCAGAGTCAATTGCTACAGACCTCCAAACTTCATGTGGCCTTCAGATCAGCTCAAGAACAGCGTGTAGAGCTTCATGGAATGGGTTTCCATGGCCGAGCAGCTGCATCCAAGCCTTACATCACCAAGCGCAATGCAAAGCGTCGGATGCAGTGGTGTAAAGCACGCCGCCACTGGACTCCAGAGCAGTGGAGACGTGTTCTCTGGAGTGACGAATCACGCTTCTCCGTCTGGCAATCCGATGGACGAGTCTGGGTTTGGTGGTTGCTAGGAGAACGGTACTTGTCTGACTGCATTGTGCTGAGTGTAAAGTTTGGTGGAGGGGGTATTCTGATGTGGGGTTGTTTTTCAGGAGTCGGGCTCGGCCCCTTAGTTCCAGTGAAAGGAACTCTTAATGCTTCAGCATGCCAAGAGATTTTGGACAATTTCATGCTCCCAACTTTGTGGGAACAGTTTGGGGATGGCCCCTTCCTGTTCCAACATGACTGCGCACCAGTGCACAAAGCAAGGCCCATAAAGACGTGGTTGAGCGAGTTCAGTGTGGAAGAACTTGACTGGCCTGCACAGAGTCCCGACCTCACCCCGATAGAACACCTTTGGGATGAATTAGAGCGGAGACATCCAACATCAGTGCCTGACCTCACAAATGCGCTTCTGGAAGAATGGTCAAAAATTCCCATAAACACACTCCTAAACCTTGTGGAAAGCCTTCCCAGAAGAGTTGAAGCTGTTATAGCTGCAAAGGGTGGGCCGACATCATATTAAACCCTATGGATTAAGAATGGGAGTCACTCAAGTTCATACGTGTGTGTGAAGGCAGACGAGCGAATACTTTTGGTAATGTAGTGTATGAAGCTGAGGTACTAAGATATGTTACTGCAGTAAAGAAAGGAAAGGGACAGATACTAAAATAAGTAAAGTTGCTGAATGTGAGTGACTGTGTGAGGGAGTGAGGATTAATACAGTCACCAGGTTATTGCTCAGTGGTTAAGGTACTGGACTAGTAAACAGAAGGTTGCTGGTTCAAGCCAGACCACCACCAAGTTGCCACTGTTGGGTCCCTGAGCAAGGCCCTTAACCCTCAATTGCTCATCTTGTTCTGCTCATTGTGTAAGTCGCTTTGGATAAAAGCATCTGCTAAATGCTGAAAATGTAAAAAAATTTAAATTTTAGTGCTTCCCTCAAAAAACCGTTTAAACCAAAAATCACCGACTCGACCTTTTAAAGCCTTTACGTTAGAGAAAGCTGCGCTGTGATTGGCCGGAGATCTGCCGGCGCCGTCCAATCAAAACGCGCTGTGAAATTTAAACCTGAAACGGAGCAGTTTGAGCGGAGGGAGCAGCAGTGTGAGCAGCATCAGTTAGCAGCCCGAGATAAACGGATATGATAGAAAAATGACTGAAGAATCTGCTGTTAAAGTCTGTGTTAGGGTCCGACCCCTCATTAGGCGGTAAGAGAAATATATAAACACACATATATGTTTAATATAGATTATGTAATTTGCTGATTCTGTTGTTTTTTGACTAGCTGAAGTTAAATCATTCTGTAGCTGCTCGGCTGTAGCTAGCGGTTAAAACTCATTAACGTCAATTCATGTTGATTTAATTTTGTTATCATTTAAAGTGCTTAGTTATATATATATATATTATATACATATACACATTACAGAAGGAAATCTGCATGACTGAAGGAAGTGTGACATCTACTTTAGCAATGTTGTTAGCCAAGCTAAGCTAAAGCAGTTAGCCCATCCCCCCCATTATTCAAAAATAAATAATCTGTTTTTAAACAAGTGGCTTCATCTACACACACACACACACACACACACACACACACATACATTTATAACGCATGCATACTGGAAGGATGTACTTTGATTAGAGAAAACTAAAATAGAACTGTCATTAATTCAACAGTGTCAATAAAGATCCCCACCTGCTTTTTGTGGAATCTTTCAACATTTGTAAATGTATTACTGTACATTTTATATTAAAACATATTCAAGTGTGTTGCAGGCATCAAATTCAGAACTTTTATATAGTTTTGTACTTATTTGTATATATTTATGTTTATATTTGCAGAATACAATCAAATAGATCAGCCAAAAAACGTTATAAATCAATTCTATGTACTGTTCTCAGTTAAAAGGTCAATAGAATTAGCCAGTCACACATGTATTTATTGCATTTTGCAAAATGTTCCAACTCTTCTGGAAGTGGAGTTTGTATATAATACCAAAATGGTGAAAATATCTTACTGTTTGTTAATTAATTAGGCTGACAGATCTTACAATGTTTTACTGTTAGTAATGGTACCCTATACCCTAACCACTCACTCTCCAGTAATCCATTAGTAATATTCAGAAACATTCAATGACTGGGGTTTACTGCAGCTTTAGTGGTATCATCATCATCAGGGTAACACTAACATGATGTGAAATGCACTGGTGACCATGCATATGTATTTTCTCTGTATTGTTTTTAAAGGAACAATAGCATGCATTCTGCAAACCTAAGAACTAAAATCAAATTTAGATGCTTACAGATCTAGATTTCTTATTTTTCTTTTCTTCTATATACTGTACATTTATTTCTTACCTTCTTACCTGTGTGTGGACCATTATAGTACTTGGGTAGTGAGCCGCTATTAGTCCAGCAATGACACCGACGAGGTAGTGTAATTCTGCTATGAGTATGTGTAGATTCAGTTGCACTAATTTTTTTGTACATGTTAAAAACAATAATGTGAAATAAATTGTGTATGTTAGTCCTGCTTTATCTAGGTCCAGTACAACACACTTTAGCAGAATGAGCATGTTAGAGATATTACGTGCATTAGAATTTTACAAAGTACTTTATTATTATTTTGTGTTATATTATGAAGTTGATTGAGATTTTTTTTTTTATTGTAGTGAGGTGTCAGAAAATGCAGAGCCAGTGCAGTTATACTGGAAGGCTGACAAACAAGCTATTCACCAGATTGATGATGATGGCAACTTGACCAAAACTTTCAGCTTTGGTATGTGAAGACCTAATTCAAGTGTTTGTTCCTCTGCCTATTTTGTACACTTTGCTATCTGTTCCTTTTCATGTTATTGGCAAATATAGATAGACGTTAGCTCTTTATTTATTTTTTTACTTATTGTTCTCCAGACCGAGTTTTTAATGCAGAGGAGTCCACCAATCAACTTTACCAAGACATTGCCAAACCCCTGGTTGTGTCCACTGTAGAAGGATACAATGGTAAGATTTAATTCATGTATTGCACGCTATTTATTTGTAGCAAATACTGTATGTGTGAAGCACAGTTTAATGCCTGCACTCTGATTACTCCCAACCTACAGGAACCATATTTGCCTATGGTCAGACTTCTTCTGGAAAGACTTTTACAATGATGGGCAGTGAGCACATTCCTGGGGTGATTCCTCTTGCCATGGCTGATGTTTTTCTTACAATCAAAAATGTAAGTACAAATGTTGGGAAATCTTGCTGTGTTCTTTGTACATTAACTGTGTTCTCTAGGTGGAATTTTGTTCTCAATATATTTGTACTGTATGTTTGATAAAAAAAAATTTATTTAATAAGTGCACATGATTGAGTGTGAGGGCAGTTATTTTTTAGTCCAATAACATTTTAAAATTATAAGAGTTTATAGTGTGAATATGCTTTACAATACAATATTTAGTTTCGTTCATTATGCAGATTCAGACCTTGAAGAACCCACAATGCAGAAAAATAGATTTTTAGCACTAAAGCATAGTGAATAATTTCAGAACCTCATACAAAATGTAAACATGAGCCAACTTTTTAAATAGTTTCTTTAAATTCTTTAATAGCAAAGAGCAACACCAATGTCACTCGTCAAGTCAACTTTATTTATGTAGCGCTTTTTACAATAGACATTGTCTCAAAGCAACTTTACAGAATCCAGGACCAACAGACCAAAAACCCCTGTTGAGCAAGCCGAGGACAACAGTGGCAAGGAAAAACTCCCTTAAAATTACAGGAAGAAACCTTGAGAGGAACCAGACTCAGCAGGGACCCCCATCCTTCTTGGGTGGCCTGGAGAATAATTTGAATAAATAGGATTTACACATCATACAAACACAAAATTAAAATGAACTAGAAGTTATAACTAGCAAAAAAATTATTGGAGTTCTTATTCAGTCCAGTGATAGTCTGTAGTGAGTTCTTGACATTCTTGGTGCAAATACTCCAGGTGTCTGTCGGGTAAACAGGTTTCCATCAGAACCACCTCGGGGTAAAATGACAGAAAATGTAGTTAAAAATGTGAGTTAGCTTGTGAGTAGCTTTAGACTTCGGCAGCCCTAATTATTACAGCATAACTAAAAGGAAAGCGAGCAGGTAACAAGATCATGAAGGCTTTCACATCAGGACATCAGCGCCCACCTCCCCCACCGTCATCAAACCTGAGTGATCGGACAAGAGAGGCAGAACAACAGCAACCCAACATCCCTGATCACCACAAGTTTCTATGACCAAGAACCCCCCAAGCTCTGTGCCTTTGTCTATATTCGGGGTGGACAGCTCTGGTCCCATAGTCCAGAAGCTGGGCGCAGCCAGAAGCCAACACGCATCCGGATCTCCAGAACCGGAGACACACACCCCTAGTCTGGGGAAAAAACACCCTTAATCTTTCATCAAACTAAGACGTATGATGTTTATTGTAATGTAATAAACAGTTCATGTTCAACTAAAATTAATATTACCTTCTATGATAAAATTGGCAGTCATTATAAAAGCTATGACAGTTGGATCTAGCTGGAGGAACTGAGGGCTGTCCGAGCACCTCAAATTTCCATTTTGTCCACTGCTTTATTATGGTCAGGGTTGCAGCAGATCCAGGCTCATCAGAAACACTGGACATAACCAATCATGTCTGTGTACACGCCCACCTGGCTGATGGCACAGCCCAGATTCAAACCCGGACCGCTGCGCCACACAAGAAGTTTCCCTGAATCTATTAGAAAATTCATGATTTTATTCCTATTTAATTTTTCTAGTGTCCGAAGAAAGAGTTTCTTCTCCGTGTGAGTTACATGGAAATCTACAACGAAACTGTAACAGATTTGCTGTGTGAAAGCTGGAAAAGAAAACCTCTGGAAATCCGGGAAGGAAACTATGTAAGCATTTTGCTGGCATAAATATTAATAATAATTATTTCTCTCTAACCATGAGCACGAGTAATAACATCTGATTTGTTTTGCACATTCACAGAAAAACGTCTACGTGGCAGACCTGACAGAAGAGCTGGTGACCTCTCCAGAGCAAGCCCTGGCCTGGATCCGGAAGGGAGAAAGTAACTGTGCTTTCCTGCAGTTTTTTTATTGATTGTTTTCGGTCTTGCGTTTTCGTTGCACCCAAAACAATTTTTCAACTTTTGTTTTCCTAGAAAACCGTCACTATGGAAAAACAAAAATGAACGAGCGCAGCAGTCGCTCTCACACTATTTTCCGCATGGTGAGTGCTGTCATTTAAAGGAATTTAGTACATAAAAGTTTTATGGCTTTATAACCTTGACATTGGGGGGGGGGGAGTAAAAATAGCAAGTTGCTATCGAATCTCAGCTCTGTCTTGCCGGCTGTTGGCCTGTTGTTTAGATGCGCGGGACTAAGCCGAATATGGGTCTCTCTCTGTCAGACTGGTGCAATTACGACCTCTGCTGGCTGATTAGAGGCACCTACACTGAGATGAGGAAAGAGTGCTCTTAGGGTGTGTCTCTCCGTACACAGCGCTAGGTGGCACAACACTCGTCAATGTGTGGGTGATAAGATGCATACGGCTTGCTGCCCACGTGTCGGAGGGGGCGTGGGTTAGCTTTGATCTTCTCGGTCAGAGCAGGGATCGGCATTGGTGGAGTGGAAGCATGACTCAATATAAATATATATATATATATAGTTTAATTTCATGCTCCTGTTTTACCAATGCTTTGTCCTTGTTAATGTGGTGGATCTGCCTTCCCTGTAATTAATGGGTGTAATGCAGTAACGTCCAAGCTCTTATCACCTGCCATTGCAAACACCTGTAACAATAAAACGCATGCTTATAGAACGCCCCAAATACACCACACGTGTAAACATGGCATTAAAATCCAAATGAATAAATAAATCACATGGCAGTGTTTGGTGTACACACAGAGCTGTATCGTGTATGGAGAGCCATGCTAAGCTCTGTGTGACAATTGTGCTGATATACAGAATGAGTTAACCAATGTAATGTCTGTTTTTAGATTCTGGAGAGCAGAGAAAGAAGTGACCCGGCATCTGGTGAAAGTGCAGACGGAGCCATCATAGTTTCACATCTGGTGTGTTGACTTAAAAATGATTAGAAGCGAAACGGCACTCACAAAATGACTAGAACCATGTGATTAAACTAAACGGTGCCCGATTTTTGGTTAATTTTTCTATTATTCACATTTTTTATTTACTAGAATTTGGTGGATCTTGCTGGAGCTGAAAGAGCGAGTCAGACTGGAGCTGAGGGTACGTGTTTATTGTCTGTGTGTGAAATCCGTTGTGCTTTTGACTGCATGTTGGCATTTTTAAAGTGTTTATTTACATTTCCTGTTTAGCTGTAATCTAAAGTGACATATTTTAGCCTGAATGTTCTAAGATTTTTTTTTTTTTTTTTTTTTTTTATTTTATTTTATTTTTTTTTTTTTTTTTTTTTTTTTTTTTTTTTTTTTTTTTAAATAAATGTAGGCTTTTGGTGTATATAGGAATTGTTTTAATTCTTATTGTTTTAAATATTCAGGCGCTCGTTTGAAGGAGGGATGCAATATCAATCGCAGCCTGTTCACTCTGGGACAAGTCATCAAGAAACTGTCTGACGAGAGCCAAAAGTATGAATCAAAATCAATATTTTATTTATTATTTATTATTATCTGTGCTGTTGAGAAAGCAATCTTGGTGTTTTAAATTCTTGCTGCATCAAATAGTGCTGAGAAATTACATAGTGATCAGTATAATGACCTGAATGACCTGTTGGGAGCTGATTTACCCAAAGTGTGTAAAACATGATGCTAAAATCCTAATATAAAATATGTAAATAAATATGTCTTGTTTCAACGTAAGCTTGTTGAGTAAGCTCTTATGTGCTTGTTAATGCTGAAAACAACTTTTTGTGTCATTCCACAGAGGTTTTACAAATTACAGAGACAGTAAACTGACGCGGATCCTTCAAAACTCTTTGGGTGGGAACGCCAAGACGGTCATCATCTGCACAATCACGCCGGCCACTGTGGATGAAACCGTGAGCACTTTGCAGGTACGATCCTAGCACGATCACTGTCTTTATTAACACCGCTTACATTAAAGGGCGGCACGGTGGCTAAGTGCACGGCGGCACTGACGCCTCACAGCAAGAAGGTCCTGGGTTTGATCCCTAGGTGGGGCGGGCCGGGTCCTTGAACTCTGTGTGGAGTTTGCATGTTCTCCCCGTGTCTGCGTGGGTTTCCTCCCACAGTCCAAAGACGTGCAAGTGAGGTGAATTGGAGATACAAAATTGTCCAGGACTGTGTTTGATATTAAACTTGTGAACTGATGAATCTTGTGTGTAATGAGTAACTACCGTTCCTGTCATGAATGTAACCAAAGTGTAAAACATGACGTTAAAATCCTAATAAACAAACAAACGTACATTAAAAGATCACAGAACTTGGCTGTTCGTAATGTATTATGTACTTTGTCTCCAACTTAGTTTGCCAGTGCAGCAAAGCGCATGAAGAATGACCCTCATGTTACAGAGGTCTCAGATGATGGAGCTCTTCTGAGACGCTATCGCAATGAAATTGTGGACCTCAAGCGACGTCTGCATGAGGTAATTCACGTCTAGGCTGTTTCAAGGCTGCTAAAAACGTGTGCTTTAGGTTCTCTTGACTCATTTAATCATCCGCTAGGTTTCTTCCGTCACCCAAACAACCGTGACTGAGAAGGAATCTCTGACTCAGCTTCTACAAGAGAAGGAGCAGCTACAACGAGAACAAGCAGATCGAATCAGAAATCTAACCAAGCTTTTAGTGACCGCATCAAATGTGGTGCAGGTTCAAAAGGTAAGGGCTTCAGATCGTTTCTCACTGAGCTTGAAAGCCAAAACAATATTGCTGGCTGTAAATGGAATGACTTTATTGTTCATGATTGTTTCCAAGGTGCTGGGAAAGGTAGGTTCCTATGCCCAATACAGCATGTGGTCACTAACACATGCATTCTTAATTAGGGGAGAGAGTGCACCTATCCCCTTTAACAGTCAAACACATACTGACCGAATGTATGAGTTACTAAGTTTGCTTTGGCGGACATCACAGGACGCACCTCAGTCCTAACAAAGACGACCATTCTTCTCAAATCTCGTCTAGATCACTGGGCAAAATAAGACCCAGATTAGAAACAATGACGCTTATCCATCACTACCACTTCCTTCTCTGAAAGTGACCCATGGTGACTTACAATGGGTAGCACTGTCACCTCACAGCAAGAAGGTCCTGGGTTCGATCCCCAGGTGGGGCGGTCCGGGTCCTTTCTGGGTGGAGTTTGCATGTTCTCCCCGTGTCTTTGTGGGTTTCCTCCCACAGTCCAAAGACGTGCAAATGAGGTGAACTGGAGACACTAAATTGTCCATGACTGTGTTCTACATAACCTTGTGAACTGATGAATCTTGTGTAATGAGTAACTACCGTTCCTGTCATGAATGTAACCAAAGTGTAAAACATGACGTTTATTTATTTAAGGTTCCTAAAAGAAGAGTGACATGGGGTGGAAAGCTCTTGAGATCAGCTCAGCTAGTGGCAGAAGACCAGGGATCCTCTGACATGAGCTTTGCTGAGCCCTATTTCAAAAAGAGACGAGCTGACCTCACCGTGACCGAGGAAGGAGACGGTAAAGTTTCGCTCGGCTGCATTTTTAAGTCCAAATTAGGAGTCATGCCAACGTAACATCTCATTTGATGCTTGTTTGTCGTCGTATCTTCAGAGATGGACGACTTTGACCAATTCTACTCGACCACAGACGATACTGCCATTGAACTGGAGATGAACCAGAGTACTGTTATGATGCGCAGCCCTGCGGAGAGGTGAGACACACGTTACTGGGTTTTATAGAACAGCTTCTGAGAGGAAGGTGGAGGCAGCTAAATTTGCTCTGGTCAGGCGTCCCAGTACTTTTGTCTGTATCATGTATTTTGTCTGAGTCTATAAAGAAATTATCTGGGCCGCTCAGGTGGTGCAGCGTTAAAACACACGCTGAACACCAGAGCTGGGATCTCTTGTTCAGATAGGGGTGGGATATTAAAGCCAGATAGGGACTCTCTCATAAATAATGCAATTACGACCTATGCTGGCTGATTGGAGCCAGCACAGAGATAGGAAAAGAGTGCTGTCAGGGTGTGTCTCTCCGTACACAGTGCTGATCCACATTGCACTCGTCAAAGTGTAGGTGACAAGATGTATACGGCTGCTGCTGCTCAATCGGAGCGGGGATTGGCATCGGTGGAAAGGAAGCATGACGCAATTGGATGCGCTAAAAGGGCAAAAGTACTCGTCTTACATTTTGTGTCGTCTCTCTCTCTGCACTTTGCAGCCTTTGCCCTGACTCTCCTCAGCTGGTGTACAGAGTCGAGTCTTTGGAGCGTCAGTTAGAGACGGAGACTCGGGAGAAACAAAGAGCAGAAGAAAAGAGTTCAGCTTTTGAGCAGAGGACCGAAGAGCTTGAGAAGCAGCTTCAGGCCTCGGAGCAACAGTTGAAGGTGGAAGTCGAGGAGAAACAAAAAGCTGAGGAGAAATTTGCTGCACTGGAGGTGAAGGTCGCAGATCTGGAAAAGCCTTCTGGTCAGGAAAAGACCAGCACTGACTGTGAACAGGTAGGACCTTCTGCCGTCCATCGTTTCTTCCATAAGGTCTGTTTACATGCACAAGTGTCGTGTTGTGTACGTTCACAAGATCACATCTGTGCCATACAAAACAATTCTAAACAGATTCACTGTATGGACAGAAGTATTGGGACACCCCTGCTGGTAACAGATACCACAGGACTCATTAGATATCTGGTGGAGTCCATGTCTCAGTGGGCCCTGAGCTGTTTTGACAGCATATTAGGTGGGCGGACATAATGTTTTGGGTCCCTCCACAGAAACACACACTTCTATCAATTCAACCGTTTTCTCTCTGCTTCTCCACCCAACAGTACCTTGGTGAGACCATACAGCTCTGTGAGAGACTTAGCTTTGAGAGGGTGAGTGCTCTGCTCATTTATTTATTTATTTATACTTTTTTTACTTTTTCTGTACTGGTTTATTGTTTTAGGTTAGGGTAAGTGATGAAATGGGTGCTAATATTGTATTCGTTTTGTTAAACAGGAATCAATCGCTACGGAGCTGGACGTGCTAAAACAGACCCTTGAGCTCCAGACTGAGGACATCGAGAGGCTGAAGCAGGACAACGAGGCTCTTCTTAAAGACAAAGAAGCGCTGCAGAAGGACAAAGAGACTGTCCTGAAAGAGATCGAGGAGCGAAACGATGCGGACGAGTTTGAGAAACTCGAGCAGGAAAGCAAGAAGGACTATGAGGTATTTTATTCATGCGGTTGGGAGGCACTGGATGTGCGACCTTTGCAGCTTGTGCTATTTAACGTGATGCATTTCTAAAGATTTGATTTGTATTTTTTCCAGCGAGAGTTGGAGGCTGAAATCTCTGCACTGAAAAAGGCCTCAGCAGACACACAAGTTCTGGTCCAGAAGCTCAAGGTTTGCAAATACGTATTGACCGATATTACCAAGGGCGGCACGGTGGCTGAGTGGGTAGCACTGTCGCCTCACAGCAAGAAGGTCCTGGGTTCGATTCCCAGGTAGGGAGGTCTGGGTCCTTTCTGTGCTGAGTTTGCATGTTCTCCCCGTGTCTTTGTGGGTTTCCTCTCACAGTCCAAAAACATGCAGCTAGGCTAATTGGAGACACTGAATTGTCCCATAGGTACCTAGCCACTAGATGAACAAACCAGTGCGTTGTAATGTCGGTCCCAAGCCCAGATAAATAGGGAGGGTCGTGTCAGGTTGGGCATCCGGTGTAAAAACTGTGCCAGATCAATAATGCGGATCATGATCCTAATGGGAAGAAGCCAAGGAAATAGATTGACAGATCTTACCAAACCACAAAGTCCCATTTTGCCTTGATCAACTCCAGTTCCACCCCCCTTCCTGCCCCCAAAAAAACAAGGGAAGGTATAAAATAAAAAAATAATACAGAAAACAGTACAGAAAAACTACAGGAAGCAAAACCAAATTTAATTAGTATTTTAAATAATATTATACAGCTTGTTGGATAATCGTCCTGTGCTTTATTATTATTATTTTTTTATTATTATTATTTTTTTAATAGGCTGATCTGGAAACCTTGTCAGGCAAGCTGAGGAAGAAGGAAGACTTGGTGACTGAGCTACAGACCATGGTGTGTGTGTGGATGTTTTTAAATAAGTAAACCTAGATAGTTAATACCTCTTAGTGACCATATGAGCCTTTAATGTCTTATTGTTTTGCAGAACGGTAAGGATCTTGTTCAGGAGGTCACGCGACTCCGACGTTCATTAGACGATGCTGAGGGACTCAATTTGGAGACCAAAAGGGAGTGGGCCTTCCTGCGCAGCGAGAACATGTCCCTCAAAGAAAGAGATGCAAGTATCAAAGTCCAGAGATTAAAGAGGGGAATTTGTTCGAATGTCCATATTAAAAACAAATAGGATTGGAAGATTTGGGGCGGCTTATTAATGTTGCTACAGGGAAATACAAACCATGAATGGTTTAGGTGTGTATCAGTCTAAGATCTTTGCGGAGTCTTTTAAGCTCAAGTTCAAACTGGTCTGGGCACTGACAAGAGTCACATGGAGTGTAGTGTGTCTCCGTACACAATACAGCTCTGTGTGGGAGCTACATATTTCCCTGCGTTTGTGTGGGTTTCCTTCGGGTGCTCCGGTTTTCTCCCAAGGCCAAACGCATGCAGTCAGACCAACTGGAGCTACTACAATTTGTGAGAAGCCTTCTCAGAAGAGTGGATGTTGTAGCTGAAGAGATAGAGATCACATCTAGGCCATTTGTTTTTGAAATGGGATGTCCGACGAGCTCTCGGTCAGGCGTCCAAATTCTTTTGGTCATATAGTGTGTTTCACCAATAGACAGAGACAGGGCGGCACAGTGGCTTGTGGGTAGCACTGTCGCCTCACAGCAAGAACGTCCTAGGTTTGATTCCAAAGCGGAGCGGTCTGGGTCGTTTCTGTGTGGAGTTTGCATGTTCTCCCCGTGTCTGCTTGGGTTTCCTCCCACAGTCCA
Source organism: Trichomycterus rosablanca (assembly GCF_030014385.1). Classification (NCBI taxonomy): domain Eukaryota; kingdom Metazoa; phylum Chordata; class Actinopteri; order Siluriformes; family Trichomycteridae; genus Trichomycterus; species Trichomycterus rosablanca. The sequence continues at coordinate 4,143,652 of NC_086002.1, read as the reverse complement.
AAAAACGTGCAAGTGAGGTCAATTGGATAAACAAAATTGCCCCTGACTGGGTTTGATATTTAAAAAAATAAATAAATAAATAAAACAGTAACTACCTGCCCTGTCAAATATAAAAGTGTGTAAAACATGACGTTCAAATGCTAATGAATAAATAAATTACAAGCCTTAATGAGAGGGTGGCACGGTGGCTAAGGGGTAGCACTGTCGCCTCACAGCAAGAACGTCCTAGGTTTGATTCCCAAGTGGAGCAGTCTGGGTCCTTTCTGTGTGGAGTTTGCATGTTCTCCCTGTGTCTGCTTGGGTTTCCTTCGGGCGCTCCGGTTTCTTCCCACAGTCCCAAAACGAGCAAGTGAGGTGAACTGGAGATACAAAATTGACCATGACTGTTTAACATACATTTAAAACTTGAATGGATGAATCTGATGAATGAACCCGTCCTGTCATGAAAGTAACCAAAGTGTTTAAAACATGACTAATAAATAAATGAACTGCGAGCCTTAATGATGCAAGTTTATTTATTTAATTTTTTTCTATACTTCAGGGGATCTTGACTGCCGAACACGGGCAGATGGAGACCGAGGTGAAATCCCTGCAGCACTCGCTGGAGAACGAGAAGGCGCGTTTTAAGAAGATGCAGGCCGACCTTCAGAAAGAGCTGCTCGTGGCTTTCGACGAGAACACCAAGCTGACTTCCCTTCTTGACGGCAAAGTTCCTAAAAGTGAGTAACACGTTCCTCCTCCCCTTGCGTCACATTTTCAGGAGAGTTCGTTCTTTTAAGCTCGGACGTCTTTGGATCTTCACACAGACCTACTGGAGAACCTCGTCCTGGAGAAAAGGGTCGCGGACCTACGGAAGGAGCTGGAGAAGAGCCAGGAGAGCGAGACGGCTCTGCAAAGCAAGCTGGACGAACTGAAGCCTCTGGAGCTGCTTCCTGCCAAAGTGGATGATTTGTTAAGACAGGTAAGAATCAAATCACTTGTATTGTCATGTCACAGGAACACAGGTGTGAAAGGTCCCTCACACACATTATGTACATAAAGTAGCTTCATCTGTTCAATATATACAGGTAAAGCTATACATGTACAGATATAAAACATTATAGTATAATATACTGTGAGTCAGTTAATAAAATGTTCAAATATTCATTATAGGTCCAATATGTACAGGTATTGTACAAGAATATTTATATGGCATATATGTGTGGAATAAGTTGTACGGGGTGTGTGGAGTGAGTAGAGAGATCACCGTATTGGTGATGAAGAGTGTGAGTGACCATTATTGTTCAGCGGCCCGATGGCCCGGGGGAAGAAGCTGTCTCTGAACCAGCTGGTTCTGGACATGATGCCCCTGTACCTCCTGCTGCCCGGCAGCTTTGAGAACCGGCAGTGGCTGGGGTGGGTGGAGTCTGGTCTTCCTCAGGCAGCGGTTGGTGTAAAGATCTAGGAGGTTCGGCAGTTGAACCCCCCCCCCCCAAATTTGTGCTAATTTGTCACTTTGTTCTGTAGGTGTGCGAGCTGTCCGAGGAGCTCTACTCCGTGCAGGGCGAGAGGGACGGTCTCGTCTCCGCTCAGGCTAACTCCACCGAGGAGAAGGAGAGACTCGTAGCCCAGGCTGAGAAAGCCCAGCAAGAACTTGGTAAAATGCTGGATGATTTGGCTGAAGCAGAACTGAAAGAATCTCAGCTGAGCCAGCAGCACAGAGCCACCACAGAGCAGCTCGCACAGGTCCAAGCAGACCTGGAACGTCTCTCGGAGGAAAACGCACGCCTGCTTACCACCTTGGAGGAAGCTAACCAGAAGGTTCGATCTATTTTTATTCAAACCAGGCTTATTAAGAGTGGTTAGCAACTCGGATCAAGAGCCAAAAAGTCTCACAATCCTTAATCTGAGTTCGTAGATTAGTAAAAAGCATTATTAATGAATTTACATAACATTTAAAATCATTCCAAATATCATGGTATATAATATTGGTGCACCTAGTTGTGTATTTGTTTTTCTTTTTGTAACGAGCAGTTAATATTTGTTTACTTTTTTTTTTTTAAGGAAAGGTACCATAATAAATGTTTATGAAAATGTATAAAGTGTTTGTGTGGTTTGCTTTCTCTTAGTCTGTACAGCTGGGTGAGGAAGTTGAACTGCTTCGCTGTGCACAAGACGCGCATCCGTCCGAGCCATCTGAGGACGTTCAGAAGGAACTGCAGACTCTTCGCTCAGAATTAACGTCTACGGCTGAAGAGCGAGACCAGCTCCAGGAGGCGCTCCAGGTCCTTAAAGAAGAGAAAGAACAACTGAAGACTGACATGGAGGAAAACGTAGAAATGGTAATGGCTTGTATTTGATAGTAATGATTTACAGGATATGCACTATATGGCCAGAAGTATTTGGACACCTGACCATGAGCCTGCTGGACATCCCATTTCATTTATATTTTCGGCATTTGGCAGGCGTTTATCGAAAGCGACTTGCAGTACTGTGACGGTACACAGTCTAAGCAATTGAGAGTTAAGGGTCCAACAGGGGCAACCTGGCAGTCATGTGGTTTGAACCAGTACCTTAACCACTAGGCTACAACCGCCCTATCATTCAAAAATGGAATGGTATTAAAACCGTTGACCTCTGATCTTCTCAGCTATAACAGACGCTCTTGAGAAGGCTTCTCACAAGACTTTGGAGTATGTCTGTGGGAATTTGTGTCAGTTTAGTCAAAACCGCATTTGTATGGCTGGGCACTGATGTCGGTCAAGAAAACACAGTTCACTCCAGAACTGTTCAGTGGGACTGGGGTCAGGGCTCTGTGTAGGCCTGTGGAGTATCTTTAAACCTGTAGGGTCCTGCTGGGATCTGATGGGGGAAGTCTGTTAGCAATCGTTTTTATTATTATGTATTATTTATTACCTGTTAGGAATTGATATGGCTGAAACACATACAATGAGTAACTAGAAGGAATATCCCAATACTTTTGTCTTTATAGTATATCTTTACCTGCTTATGTAGTGTTTTTGAGGTAAAATGTTAAATAACATTCGTTGCATTAATTTAAATAAATATATATATATTTTTTTATTAGACCTAGATTGTTTTGGCTACATCAAAGTATTTTTATATGCATTGTAATCGGATATACGCAGTCAGATCGAGTGTCTGTGTACATTTACTCATTGACACTGTCCTTGTTACTGTAGATGATCGAGAATCAGGAAGAACTGAGAACAACCCTGGAGAAGGTCAAGCAGCAGAAGGAAAAAATACTGACGCTGGAGGCTCAGAAAGATCAACTTGAGTCCAAACTTTCTCATTCGGCTGACGGTGAGCAGGACGGCGTTGTGGAGGAGCTGAAAACACAGGTATTAAATCATTTCTAGCATTCTAGCATTTAGCAGGCGCCTTTATCCAAAGCGACTTACAGTACTGTATACACTCTAAGCAATTAAGGGTTAAGGGCCTTGCTCAAGGGCCCAACAGTGGCAACCGATGATCTTTTGAGTACTAGTCCAGTACCTTAACCGCTAGGCTACCACTGCCCTCAGCGTTTGTAATTGTTGCCTTTACCTTTGGTCACACTGAAGGTGTAAAAAATATCTGTATAGTTCTGATTCAGCCTCAGAGAAAAGCCTGATGGCCCGAGTCTTTCTTTACAGGTGAAACAGTTACAGGAGGATCTGCAGTCGGTCTGTGCAGACAGAGACAGTCTTCTGTCTGAGAAATCTCTCTGTGCCACGGAGGAGTTGGAAAGGATGCAGGCCAGCATCGGCTCTCTGACTGAAGAGCGAGACCAGCTTCGAGAGATCCTGCAGGGGCTGAGAGAGGAGAGAACCCAGCTGAACAGAGCAATGGAGGAAAAAGTTGAGATGGTAATGACTAAATTAGGAGAAACATTAAAGGAAAATGCTTTCGTCATATCCAATGATTGTTTTCCACCTCCACTTCTGACCGACGAGGGCCGTGACTAACACTTACCCCCTCAGAAAAGTGTACAGTAGCCAACCACTTCTGCAGTAGGCAGGTTCATATGGAGATCTGTATCGTGCATGGCGAGTCAGGCACTGATCTCCACTATCCCCAGTGTTTTTGTGTCTCATTGACCGGCCAGCAGAGGTCATTATTGCAGCAGTTATGAGGAATCCCTCCAGCTCTCCCTCCCCCAGACAAGCTAATTATTGTCCGACATTCTAGCTTGAGATGTCGGTGTGTTTTACTGCTGCGCCACCCTTAACTTTTCTCCTTTATGGCAATTGACTTACAATGGACAAAATAAAATTAAAGCAATTGACTTAAGGGCCTTACTCAGGGGTCTAACAGTGACATTTTGGCCGCATTGAGGCTTGAACCAGCGACATTTTGAAATCTGAATAGCGCAGACAGAAACAGTTAACAATAATAGTACTATACTATACTAGTCTATTCAGGCTAATGTAACAGTAAATGTCATTTCTAAATCTTAGAAACTGCTGTACCTTCCTACCCCCAGATCATCCAGTTCCAGTCAGAGTTAAACAAGGAGCAGGTCACCGCTCGTGAACGTCACTTCACCGACTCTGTTTGTATAAGCAGTGAGAGAGAAGAGAGTCTGCTTCAACAGGTGTGTGTGTGTGTGTGAAGTCGTTTTATCGATGTTGTGAATATTCTGTTGAACTTTTTTAGCACATTTATTTCTACTACTGTACTTTATTTTCTAGATTGAGGATCTTAAGAGGGAGACGACAGAGATGACCCAGCAGGACACCCAGCTTAGAACCGAACTTCAGACGATGTCTGATAAGGTAAGGTTCAAACTCTTGACAGATGTTTTATTGCTGAACCGTTGATCGGGTTTCGGTTTCTCCTTCTGTTAATACGCCCCCAGTTAAGCTCACCACAGTGGATATTGTCACGCATATTGGATCTGGCACAGTTTTTGCACCAGATTCTGTTCCTGACACACCCCTATTTATCCGGCCCTGGGACCAACACTAAGGGTGCACCAGTATGTGTTCCCCAAGGGCTTGGCTCATGTTCCACCATGCACCTTCTGTAGTTTTGAGCCCAGCCTGGACTTCTATGCTCCTTCTGTTAAAATGAAAGCACAGATTTGCATGAGGTGTTTTGAGTGTGGATAGTTAATCATTAGTGGCTCTGCTTTACACTGAAGTGCATCTTGGTGTAAACTGGATTTGCTTGAAATTGCGCCGATTTGTAGCATATTGCGTCCAGCAGTGCACGGGTGTGACCATTTTGCTGTGATGTGGAAAATACCAAGCCGTTTCTGAACGAGTAAAAGACTTTCACGTGTAATCATTCCCAGGTCGACGAGCTCTCCACAGTGCTCCACACCGTCCAAGGCGAGAAGGACGATTTGCTCGCTGTTCAGTCCACCTTAAATGAAGCCAACCTGAGACTTAAGGAGGACGTCGACAAGGTCCAGGACGAACTTGTCAAAATGGAGAGTCAGATGATTGATTCTCAGCTGAAGGAAGCTGAAGTCACTGAGCAGCACACACAAACCAGCGAACAGCTCGCAAAGGTCCAGGCAGACTTGGAACTCCTCACTGTGGAAAAGAACCAACTGCTCACCTCTCTAGAACAGGCCAACCTGAAAGTAAGCTGATTTATTATTGGAACTGTTGGTGTATAATGTAAATTTTGAAGTATTAATGTTAGTAGGGGGATTTAAATAGTGAAGTTTGAATCAAAATTTTTATATTTTTGCGTTTTCTCCCAAAGTAGTCATTTCCCATTACCCTGATCGCTATACCTTTGCTGCTTGCACCATCCCTGCCCTGACTGGGGAGAGACTATCACGCCCCCCATTAGACATGGGTGTAGTTGCTGCATACTTGCCAGAGATGGAGGCTGACAGAGATCCGAATTGCATACGGTGATACAAAAGCACTTTGCTGCCTTGAGTTTTTTTCATACCCCTCATGCATTAGTCTCCCTCCCTCCCTTAGATACCAATTGCATCTAATGCAGTGCCACCCGTGCTCCTCAGGCTTGCTTTTTAAAGTATTTAATATGTGGACAGACAGTTATCGTACTGGTCTGTTCTTCGAATTCAGTTCTGAGCTGATTATACGCTCTTGTGCTGAATTCCTTGTTTAATGTTAGGCCTTGTGGGTGGCACGTTGGTTCAGTGGGCATCACTGTCGCCTCACAGCAAGAAGGTCCTGGGTTCCAGGTGGAGTGGTGTGTGGAGTTTGCATGGTTCTCACTGTGTCTGTGGGTTTCCTCCGACGGTACAAAGACGTGCAAGTGAGCTGAATTGAAGATACAAAATTGTCCATGACTGTGTTTGACATTAAACTAGAACTCTTGTGTAAGCAGTAACTACCTGTCCTGTCATGTAACCAAAGTGTGTAAAACATGACGTTAAGCAACCTCCCTGCCCTGATCAGGGAGAGCTGCAGACTATTATGCCACACCAACACGTGTACCATCCCCAGGTGGGGCGGTCCAGGTCTCTGTGTGGAGTTTGCATGTTCTCACTGTGTGCGTGTGGGTTTCCTCCGGGTGTGGTAGGGTGAATTGGAGATACTAAATTGTCCATGACTGTGTTTGATGTAATCTTGTGAACTGATGAATCTTGTGTAATGAGTAACTACCGTTCCTGTCATGAATGTAACCAAAGTGTAAAACATGACGTTAAAATCCTAATAAACAAACAAATAAACTACTTTGCAGACAGTTCTCATACTGGTCTGTTCTTTGAATTCAGTTTTGAGCTGATTATACACTATCGTCATTATAAACATGTCTCTTTTGTACAGGCGGCACAGTGGAGCGAAGAGCTTGAATCACTCCGCTGTGATAGGGGAACACTTCTGTCTGAGAAAGTAGAGAGCGCTGAGGGTTATGGAGAGGAGGTGGTGAGTCTTCGAGCAGCAGTTACTTCAGTAACAGAGGAGAGAAACCAGCTTCAGGAGAATCTTCAGACTCTGATGGAGGAGCAGAACCAGTTGAAGAGAGAACTGAACGAGACCAGTGACCAGGTAACACAGGCATTCCATGGTTTAAAAACCAGTTAATCCATCTGTTGAATTTGATTAAAAATGTATGAATTTTTTTTTTTTAGCTTCTGCAGGTTCAGGATAAACTGAAGCAGGATGAACTCGGTTCAGAACAAGCAAACGCGTCTGTGCAAGATGAACTGCTTCAACAAGTGTGTATATAATGACTTTACATTTATACTGTATAAACTTCTGTATAAAAGTCTGATGTTTTGCTCTAACTGCACACGTGTGAATCCTTTTAAAGTGCTTTCGTTGTTGCTGTCTCTAGGTGCAACAGCTACAAGAACGACTGGAATCAGTGACTCAGGAAAATCAGCAGTTAAAGACAGATGTTCAGGAGAATGTGGAGATGGTAAAATATCTGATCTCTCTCGCTCTCTTTCTCGCTCCGTCAATCTATTGCTCTAGCTCCCTATCTGGCTACTTATCCAGTTCTAGCTCTCTAGTTCAAGTACTTAACTTTGGCAATAACATTCATGCCAGTGGTTACAATAATAAACAATATATAAAATTAAACGGTGCAAACAAAAATATAAAAAGATGCAAACCGGTCTAGAAAAACAACATAGGAGAGATAAAATACAAGTAAACAGAAATAAAATCAAATACCATTGAAAGTAGTGCAGTATTATATACCCATGCTCTGTCTATTATTTAATAAAGGTCAGCTCTTAGTTTGTGGCAGCTGATACAAACTGTGCTGTTTGTCTTGCTCTCCATCTTTCATTAGTTAGTTCATTGTTTATTATGTTTATTATTATCTGTATATTACCACTAATATCTATATCGATATTGTTTATATTTAATATTTATCCTAATATATACACCTATTTGTATATATAAAACGACGTATATTATTTCTCCTATTGTATATATATTTATACCTTTAACAATCTCTTTATTCCTATTACTATATTTATACTTGTGCTTATATGTGTTGTTTTAAAGAATAGATACATTACTGCTCTTATTATGACAGATGCACATACTGCACATACTTTTTTGCACACCGTGTATTGTTTATATGCACACTGTACATTCGCTACACCTATACAAGATGTCGTATTGGGCACTCTCACCTAACACACACACACACACACCTGGTGAAGGGAGAACACTCACCGATATGTGACCACTGTAATACACAAATAACCATTAAACATTTATTAACAAAGTGCACAGATCATAACAGAACGTCAAAGACTTGCAATACCAAATACAACGGTTGAAATATTTAACAAAACCAAAACGGAGACTCACACTGATCAATGCACATCTAGAACTAAACACAGAAAGGACACTAGACAAAGAACATGAATAAATAACCTGTACAAGATCTAGATACCTATCTTGCCATGAGAATGACCAATGTGTAAACATGGCATTTACATAAACAACAAACAAACATTCACTACACCCTACTTACTTTATTTGTATTAGATCCTTTTGTAATACAATTAATTTCCCTCTGAATAAATCTTGCCCTACTTCTCTCTCTCTCTCTCTCTCTCTCTCTCTCTCTCTCTCTCTCTCTCTCTCTCTCTCTCTCTGCTTTTATGTCTTATTATTACTATTAAAGTTCTTTTAATTTCGACACAGATGATTGAAAATCAAGAAGAGCTGAGAGGGGCGCTGGCAAACATTAAAGAGCTGAAGGAGAAAATACGGGACTTAGAAGTACAGAGAGATCAACTGGAGTCTAAACTCTCCCAGCTAGAGTGCAGTGAAGATAATCAACTTGTGGAGGATCTAAAAACTCAGGTATTTACAGTACATGTAGTGAACTCGCATATGAGTAGGTCTGTGTGGCACTTTTTTGGGGTCCTAAATGTCTCACACTGAAGTACTGTTTCAATAAATATCTACATGAAAGTTATTAGGTTTGAAAACTATGTAAATCGCTTTCCGTACATTTTTTTGGGATGTGGGAAGAAAACTGAAATGAGTGCTTTCTTTTGGCTGCTCCTGTTAGGGGGTCACCACAGTTGGTCTTTCAACTGCATATTTGATTTGGTGCTTTATATGCTAAATACTCTTCCTGGCATAACATTTGTATTCATCCAGGCTTGGGACTGGCACTGAGGGTGCTCTGATCTGTGTTCCAAATTCAAGGGTTACACAATATTTGAACCCTCAGAATTCAGGCACTGTGTTTATCATCAGTGTGGCTCCTACTGGTACACTACACTCACTGAGAGAAAAGCAAAGGTCCTGGACATGGGGAGAGCATGCAAGGCTTCCTAGACGGTGACCGATAGCTAGGAACCATGCTAGCTCAATTTTTTTTTATATATCCCAACATGTATTACTATCTAAATATTTCTCTCCACCTTTCCTCAGGTCAACCAGTTAAATAAAGAACTCGAAGCTGTTTGTGAAGAAAAAGACCGTCTTCTGTCTGAGAACTCCAATTCAAGTGACCATACTGCTGCAGAGCTGGAGAGAGTCCATGCGACCCTCACTGTTCTCGCCGAGGAACGAGACCAACTTCTGGACATCCTGCAGGGACTGAGGGATGAGAAGAGCCACTTGAAGAATGACCTAGAGGAGAAAGATGAGCTGGTCAGAACCAGTACATTCATTTTAGGAGAACCATACTGTACCGTGGAACTTGTGTGTGCTTAATGCCAGCGTTGGTGTTTTTTTAATAGATCGTGCAGATGAGAGAGGAGCTCCGGACAGCCGTGGCGGAGACAGACGGTCTGTGTGCGGCAAGCAAGGACTCAATCGGCCAGGATGTGATGGACGCCGCTCAAGCCAACATCACTGCTCTCGGGGAGGAAAGAGACCAGCTGCTGGAGATACTGCAAGTCCTTAGAGATGAGAAGAGCCAGCTGAAGAGCGACCTGGACGAAAAAGAGGAACAGGTAAGGAACTACAAGGATATTTTTATTAGAATTTTTATTAAAGATCTCGATGTGTTGGTCATGCAAACGATTATTGGTTGAGCCAAGCAAGGATGTGCAGTTGTCATGTTGGGATCTGGGGGAACAATAAGCACCTTGTTAATTAAATACTACACCTTGGTGAATTAAAAATGGCTTTTAGGGGCCTTCAGGTGGTGCTGCAGTCTTAAAGCAATAGCCCATCACTGCAGAGACTCGAGTTCAGGTCTCAGAAGTACCACCAGCCTGAATGGGCTCTGTGCGGACACAACAATCAAGACTGAACGGCAGCGCAATAAATGAGGCATTCCGCGTTCCTTTAAACACACTAATCCACTGACTTCACACAAAGGAGCCGTATGCTAGCCAGCGGGGATGGCTTAAAACATCATGAAACACATTTTCTTTTCATTGAAAACATTTTGCTTGTGGACACACCAATAATACACGCACAACCTGGTGTGATATGGTCACACGATGATGAGATTATAGACTGTAAATCAAAATTGTTTTCATTTCCAGATCATGCAGTTGAGTGAGGAACTTCAGTCAGCCTCGACACAGAGAGATGATATTCTGGGTGTGGAGGGTAAAGACGACGTGGAGAACGCTGCACTGGAGACCATTCAGGCCAGCATGAGTTCTCTCGGTGAAGAGAGAGACCAGCTGCTGGAGGTTCTGCAGGGCCTGAGGGATGAAAAGAGCCAGATGAAGAGTGACCTGGAGGAGAAGGATGACATGGTACCTAACGATTTAATCTCAGTTTATAGAATAGATAGATAGAACGTCTTTAGTCAGAGCGCAGGGTCGGCCATCATACGGCGCCCCTAGGGTTTAAGGCCCAACAGTGGCTGCATGGTAGAGCTGAGATCAGTTGATAGCCCAAAGCTTTACCCACTAGGCTACCACTGTATCAAAAATACAAAGGGCAGGGACTTAATCAACGCAAGCTTATGACCCGCGCTTACTGGGAATTCCTCGTTCATGGGGAATAATTGCCAGTCCCAATCACGAGTCGAGTTCAGCGGATTACCCGCGCCTCTCGGTGTAGGGTAGGCACACGCTGAGCCAACCATTGTGGCGCGCATGCAGCCCCGGACATCTTAGGGCATCACAGACCTGTTATTGCTCCATCTTGCGTGGCTGGACGCCGACTGCGGCTATTTAGCATGCCGGAGTCTCGTTTGTTATCGGAATTAACCAGACAAATCGCTCCACCAACTAAGAACGGCTGCATATAAGTTTAGCTGGTGGAGAGAAGACAGTATTAGTCTGATTAGGTTTTATTCTCATTTTAATGTTGTTCGGTGGAGTAGTTTAGCCATGTACATTTTTGCATCGGTTGATGATCTTTGGATCTTAAACTCTGATATTTTCTTTACAGGTTGTGCAGTTAAATAATCAACTTTGTTCAGTCGCTGCCGAGAGAGATGATCTTTTGTGTGCAAGAAGCCGAGACGACATGGACGGTGCTGCGCTGGAGACCATCAGGGCCGACGCCGCTGCTCTGAGTGAAGAGAGAGACCAGCTGCTGGAGATACTGCAGAACCTGAGAGATGAGAAGTGCCAGCTCAAGAATGACCTCGTAGAAAAAGATGATCTGGTAAAAAAGTGATGTTGTGTTGATTATTGCATATTTAAATTACCCTTGAACTAGACTGACCATTTCTGATCTACGTCATGTAATAAATGTGTTAAATTTATCCCATAATAACACATGAGCAGTAAGTGAGTCGGCCTACAGTCATGTAATGAATAGCAGCCAAACCTGTATTTGTGTGTCTGTGACTTAATGTTCCATAACTGTGACCGAACAGAACGCGTAAACCTTGAACAATATGACCTGTCAAAAAACAGAGATCGTGTTTTTGAGGCGGCGTTTGGGTGGTGCAACAACGGTACAGTACTTTAATCTACTACTGCTGAGATCTGGGGATCCAGGGTTTGAATCTCAGCTGTGCTATCAGCCCGTCAGGCATCTGTATGTCCAAATGGGAGGACAGAAACAGTATAGCCACATGGAAGCATACTTTGAATAGAACTACTAGGGTTGCCAGATCTGAAGTCAATTCAACCTACTTGTAGGTTTTTCCTTCTTGGCTAGGTGGCGCTGTTGCGTAGTGAGAGAGAGAGAGTAACATAGGCTGTGATGTAAAGCTTAGACGAGGGCTGTCTGATGTAATTGTAATTCTCTATTGCAGTTAATGCAGTTGAGAACGGAGCTTCAGTCCATTAGTTCTGAGAAGGAACTTCTACTGGCTGAACAAATGAAACATGAGCTGGACAACAAGACTGAGTTGGAGAGATATCAGGACATCACATCTCTGACCGAAGAGAAAGACCAGATCAAAGAGGAGAATAAACAGCTACAGACAGAACTAGATGAGATCAAGGACAAGGTATGAACTTATATGTAGTATTTAAAACTAGATTCATTATTATGCCATTTCACTTTCACATTTTAAGGGTTGTGGGTTTTTTCTCTATGCTTAATTTGCTCATTCAGATGTAAGTCCTTTCGGATAAATGTGTCTCCTAAATGCCATAAATGTCAATAAAACACTTATATTTATGATCCCAAGCCTGCAAAGCCCTGGGATGAATTGCCATCCTGTCCAGGGTATTTCTGCCCTGCGCCCAGTGTTTCTGGACCCAGCTCGACCTTCTTTTCTTTTTTTGCTACACAGGTGATTCAGTTAAGAGATGAACTTCAGTCTGCGACCACAGAGAGGGAGCATCTTCTGTGTGAGAAAACCACCGAGAATCTCGCTCACATGTCTGTACTCGAGCAGATGCGTACAGATGTTTCTTCACTGAATGAGGAGAGAGACCAGCTCCTAGAAATCATGCAGGGCCTGAGAGATGAGAAGAACCAGCTGAAAAAAGAGCTTGAGGAGATGGAAGACGTGGTAAAAAAGACGTTTCTTTTTCCCTTTAACTCTGCAGTCCTAATCTAAGTCCTAAGTTACTTCACCCTCTACAAATAATTACAAATTCTGCTGCTCGGATTATAACTCGTACAGAGAAATCCGATCACATCACCCCTGTCCTTCAGCAGCTTCGTTGGCTGCCCATTTATAAGTGTATACAATATAAAGTTTTGCTTCTCACATTTAAGTACTTCATGGTTAAGGCACTTCATGTTTATTTGTCGGACCGTCTCAAGTGCTACACTCAATCCCGGAATTTTAAGGTCGTCAGATGCTGGTAGGTTCCCAGGTTCAGGCTGAGTACTGTGGGTGGTCGATCTTTTAGTGTTTGCTGCCCCTTCGCTCTGGAACTCTCTTCCTTCCCCTCTACGTTCCACTTCTTCTCTCTCTGAATTTAAATCTCTCCTAAAGACTCACCTTTTCTCTCAGCACTTTCTCATTTATCTTCTGCTTTTACCAGGACTAGAATTAACCATTCTAATACACAGCAAGTGTAATACCTATTTAACTAGGTACCACAACTAAATTAAAAACAATTAAAGGGGAAACATCTTATAGACACATTAAGTCCCAAGTGTTTAGTTTCCTTCACTGTAAGTCTCGAACAATATTTTGAATTTGTGACCGTTAGAATTGTCTAATTGTTAGAGTTGTCATTAAAAATTAAACTATAATCTCGTGGCGATTTATAAACTTCCTAAGGAAATCCTGCTGCATTTCTAATTCTACTTGGTAGTCCAAAACTCACATGGCAGCAGTAGATCAATCTATCTAGATCGGTCACACAGACCCATCAACAAAAACAACGGTAGTGTATTACTTGAAATTGTAGATTTACTGTTGTCGCATGCTGAACACACAAAGTACAGTGGTAGTTCAGTGGTTTATGTAATGGACTAGTAATCAGAAGGCCTTTAGTTCAAGCCCACCACTTCTGTTACCACTGTTCGACTCCTAAACAAGGTCCTTAACCCTCAGTTGCTTGTATTGTATTTAGTCACAACTGTACATTGTTTTGAACAGTAAATGTGTAACGAAGAATTCATGTGAGAAACACCCCGACTACATGGGACGTCTCGTAACTTTTCCGTTTCGTCCTTCTATAGGTGATGCAGCTGAGGAAAGAAGTCCAGAGTTCTAATGCCGAGAAGGATCGTCTTCTGGCTGAAAATGACAAATGCAACCTGGATAACACGGGCGAGCTGGAAAGACTTCAAGCAAACATCACATCGTTGACTGAAGAAAGAGACCGACTGCTAGAGCTTCTCCAGGGAATGAGAGAGGACAAAAACCAGATTAGAGAAGAGCTGGACAAGAAAGAGGAGCTGGTAGGGGAACATGTAAAATTGCTAAGGATCTTCTTTCATTGGTTATTTCTGGGAAGGTTTTTCACTGGACTGTGGAACACAACCGTGAAGGCCTGATATGTATATTACTATATGTATGTATCTGGTGTTGCTGTTTGTTTGTTTTTTTTACCAAGTTTGTTTGGGGTAAAAACTCGGCTGACCTACACAGAGCCCAACCTAAACAACAACAAACGGTCGTTGATTTGAAAAGTTCAGGTGTTTTTGGCCTAGTAATAAACTTTAGTGTTTTCCACACGTTACATTTACAGATACTGCAGTTAAAGAAACTTCAGTGCAGTGCTTCAAACGACTCTGGATCTTCTGCTAATGTGAATGAGGATGACGTCCAGCTGCAAGAGCTACTCCAAGGAGTAAGAGAGGTAGGATTACACACCAAATGTCTCCTGCACTGCACGTTGGTTGGTAGATTACAGACGGAATAGGACGTTTACCTGGGCTGTTTCTTTTACAGCTCATTCAAGTCCAAGGCAAACAGAAGCAACAAGATTCAAACAAACCAAGTCTGGGGGAAAGACAAGAAACAGAACATCAGCAGGTCAGTGAACTCTCTTAACTAATTTATGCATTTTAAAAGGATCAACATGTGGTTTCATACAAGATATTCTTTTTTCCTGTACACATCCTTATTAACCGTATAGTTAAACCTCTTTACTAAAGCCTGGCAAATAATTTGTTGTGACTATGTTAAAAAATAAACAGGGCTGGTGCCCAGGTGGTGCAGTGGGATTTTCTGCTAGCTCACCAGCACCGAGTTTCTGAACTCCCCAGTTCGAAGCTCGGTGTTGCCACCGGCCGGCTGGGCGCCATCTGGCGGGCATAATTGGCAGTGCCTGCAGCAGATATTAATTGGCCACCGTATCTGGAGGGTGGGTCTGTGTAAGGACCCTGATTGGCAGAAGAGACGTCTGTGCAGAAAGCACGGGCGAGAAGAGGAGGGCTGGCTGTACACGTGTGAAAAAGGCATGGGCGGCGGCGTGCTCTCCTTGGATGCGATCTGGTGTCTCAGCAGCGGAGTACAAGAATTGAGTGCTAAATCGGGAGGAAAAATGGGGAGAAAATACATTTAAAAAAATAATAATAAATAAATAAAGAGGGCTATAGGTGCTCGTGTGGTGCAGCAGTCTAACATGCTTGCACACAAACACAATTGGCCTCGTCTGAGGGACGAAAGGTGGGACGAGGTTTCTCCCCAGGTTTCTGCTTTGATATGCCGTGTTTGGGGGTCTAAACAAATGGGAGCCTTGCTTGGCTTTGTGTGGAAACCCAGCTGTAGATTGGACACATGCTGAAGAGGGATGTGTGGTGATCCTGCTTTCCTAGGCAGCGTAATTACAAATCCAGAACCGACTACATTGGGAGAGAAATGACATTGAGACTTGGGCTGAAGGGAAGATTCTGTAAAAGTATCTTCAAACATTTCAGGATGTTTCCCCTGTTCTTACACAGATCCAGGCCTTGAAGGATAAAGTCGAGACTCTAAAGAGCGAGAGAACGACACTCAGAAAAGATCTTCAGGAAGCTGCTGAAATGGTATGGGCTTTTAGTCAGTTCACATCATTTGGTCCAACTTGCACTGGATGTGACCGGGCATTAGGATCTTGTTCCCATGCTTTACCAAGTTGTAGTGGGTTTTTTATTTTTTATTTATATGAGATGGGTTCTGTACTTTAGTGCATTAAATGAAATACAATTGTACTTTTGTACACTGAAGTTTGTATGGTGTGGTGATTGTATCCTGCAATAATGGGGGGAAAAAAAAAAATCTGAACATGAAGCCATATAGCAGGACAGTAAACAAGCAGCATGTGTGTTCGGAAACATGATTTCTAACAGTCATGATTTGAAACAATCACATCAGTATAAATACTGTATTAAAAGATCCTCATCCTCCAGTGAACCCAGCTGAAAAAGGACTGGTTTAAATAGAGATTGGATTTATGTACAATGAATGTGATGCTTATATGAAGCACCTGGTAAGTTAAGAAATGGACATCAGGCTTAGTGACCAGTGACAAACTCCTTTTTATTTCATGTTTTTTTTTCTCTCCAGTCAAAAGCCTACCAGAACTTGCTCCACTCCACCAAGGAGGAGCTGAAGCAGCAGCAGAAGGAGAATTCTGACCTGATGGTCCACAGTGCTGAAAAGGAAGAGCAACTTCAGCAGCAGGTGAGTTCTTATCTGAATGCGGTGGAGATTCAACACTCATTCAGGGAGTTTGAATGAAGGGTCCAGTTATAGGGCAGCAGTGGCTCAGTGGTTAGTATGGATTAGTATGTTTCTCTGGACACAAAGCAGCTCCCGCTTAGACTCCATCGCAGGCAAGTGAAAAGATGCAGCTGACGACTTGGCCAGTATGATCACTAATTGGATAGAGATCATCACTGGTGTAAATTTAAACAATTACTAAAGAACCTCAATTTAACAGACATAACGGATTTCGGGTTTAACAGACAAAATCTGGAAAACAGAATGTCCTGGAAGAAGCGTAGTTCAGTAACCTGTAGTTCAGTAACTGTCCACTAGTCGGTGCACGTCTCTCTGTTTACATTAGTGATGGGCTTTGTTTTGCTGGGAGACTCACTTTGTTCTCGCTTTTTTCTCAGTGTTTTATGCCTAATTGTTGCAAGTTCTAGTGCTTACTTATGGCATCGAAAGATGAGAAGTGATAAGCGAATAAGGAGCATCTAGTTGTTGCTGAAAAGTTTGAACTTATTATTATTGTTATTATTAATAAAGTGAAAGCTGTGTTTCTGTGGCTTGTGTATGTGAGGAATATGGTTCTGTATGAAATTTGAAATTGCTCCCCACTAGTACAGAACACCAATTTAAATGTTTATTTACATGTTTTACAATGCATATTTACAGATTTATTTACTGTTGATCATATGTGCATGTTTAGCGCACTTGTGGACCTTAGTGCTTTTCATACCCCTGGAAGAAACCTCGCAGTTTCGGACAATTCGCATTTTACGGACCAGTGCTCCCCACTTTCAGTCCGTTAAATCGAGGTTCCTTTGTATTTCCTTTTTTAATGTCTCAGAGGTAACCTGGCTAGATTTCAAGCCTAACTTTTTCGCTACCTGTAAACATTGTGCAAAATAAGTTTTCTGCACGGTCATACAAAGTGTCCCGTGTACCTCCAAAACAATGGATTGGATCTTTAACCAGATTAAAGCGGATACTTTACTCAACTTTGTAAATATTAAATTGTAACACATCTAGTACTCAACAAAGCAGTGACTTTCAACAAAAAAACTCCAACAAATGACCAACTTCAACTGAATACGTTAATAAATTGCTCGGTCATACTATACCTCTCGTTTCCAGCCCTGCTCTGTGTAATAAAGCCTGTTTTAGGTAACATCGATCCAGTGTGTTCAGAATCTACCTGTAAAATAAAGAGTTTACAGTTTATTTGTAAAGCTGATGTACAGTTTCCTTCTTGTTTCATTTCATACACTAGATATACCAATTAAACACAGACCTTGAATCTCTGAGCGAGCAACTTTTGGCTGTAAAAACCTCCGAGACGCAGAATCTAAACACAGAGCTGCAGAATCTCCAAACCCACATTACTTCTCTCATGGAGGAAAAAGAGAAATTCCAAGAAATGCTGGAATGTACCAGAGAGGAAGGAGCTTCACTGAGGAATGAGCTTAAAGAGAGTGAAGAGAGGGTAAGAAATATTTATAGGAATTAATGTTTGCTTCTATGTTTTTTATTTAGTATTTAGTAGTAAAGCGTATTTACCTGCTTGTTACCTGAACTGGGTTGAATGAATTTGCAGAGACTCCGTTTGACTGACGAGCTCGAGTGTCTTGGTGGTGTTCAAGATCAGCTTCTTCACGAGAAGACTCGTGCCGATCAGGTCCGAGAGGAGAGAGACCAGATCAGGAGAGAGCTGGAGGAAAGAGTAGACGAGGTAAAAAAAAAAAAAAAACGGCAAATAAAGAAACACTTTTATTTACAGTATTTTTATTCAGCAAATTATGAATGATTTTTTTTTCTTGCTCTCAGCTGACACACACTGAAGAAAAAGTTCAGGGGCTTGAAAAGCAGAATGTGCTTCTACAGTCTGAAGTCAGCTCTCTCAACCAGGTTAGTGTCGTCTACGTGTGTGTGTGTGTGTGTGTGTGTAAGTGTAATGGAGTAACGTCAGCAGTTCATGTTTCTGTGGGAATGCACGTGTGTGAAAACACAAAACAATCTAAGAACATTATCTTATTATTATTATTATCTTATTATTATTATTATTATAAGATTATCTGAACTGAAACTATTTTATCAGGGTTTGTGTATTACTGGTTGTTTTTAAACTATCTTACTTCTGGGGTTCTTTGGTTGCACAGCGGTGAAGTATTCTAGCCCACTACAGCTGAGATCTGGGGATCCAGGGTTCAACTCTGTGGTGCTATCAGCAGGTCAGGCTTAAGCAGGGACGCGATTGGCTAATTTCCAGGGAGGGGGGTCCTAAGGCCGAATAGAAAAAAAAAGGGCCGTGTCAGGGAGGACATCGGACATGCCGCTTCTACTAGACATAAAATGTCCAGAACTTACAAAGGACTATCACAGACTGGACTGAACAATGAAGAACTCTCAGTTCAATTTAATTTTGTGTTTGTATGATTTTGTGTAAATCCTATTTATTTAAATTATCCTCCAAGCCACCCAAAGGGGATGAAGGTCCCTGCTGAGTCCGGTTCCTCTCAAGGTTTCTTCCTGTAATTTTGAGGGAGTTTTTCCTTGCCACTGTCGCCCTTTGCTTGCTCAGTAGGGGTTTTTGGTCTGTTGGTCCTGGATTCTGTAAAGTTGCTTTGAGACAATGTCCATTGTAAAAAGTGCCATATACATAAATTTGACTGACTGACATTGTGAAATAACAGTAAGTCTGGTACGTGACTCCTTTATATGGGAGCAGCCGAAAAAGAAAAAATTCTGATCCTAATGTGCACTTTGGGGTTTTTTTTCTTTCTCCAGTCTCTTCATGAGATGAATGAAAATGCTGATGTGGCATCTAATGAAAATCGGGTCAAGGTGATGTCCGAGATCGAAACCTGTAGTGAGAAGCTTAAGGTAAGCAAGTGCAATTTAATATTTGGATATTACTCATCTTTTTTTTTTTTCTATACACTAGTCTAAACAAATGAAGCTGACAAATGTCTATATCTAAAAGCAGCTATTCCATTACAGGAGGCATGATTTGTTGTCATTTAGATAAAAGGAGAATATGACTGCTTTAAAATATAGTTCTTTAATGATCAGACATGCTCAGCCCCAGTATGAACAGTCTGATTTCTTGTCCTAAAGATGCCCCTTACTTGTTAACTACAAGTTTTTGATTTTCTAGCTCATTTAGTGGGTGATGTTGAGAACCGTTGCTCATGATTCTGAATCTGCCTCACACAGACTGCCTTCTTGAAGCTCCAGACCATCATCGATCGCCCAACACCGAAAGACTCTCTTGCTGAGGGAATTAACAGGGAATGGAGCTCGTTCTGTCAGCTGCTGCCTTTTATTCCAAAGACTCATAGAACAGTGTGCGCTAATCTTACCGCGAAAACGACACAGCTGAACGACGTTCTTGTGAAAACAGCGGTAAGTCAGTAAGAACAATAATAAGCCATTACAGTTTAGGATTATCTCAAAGAAAAGAATTAGAACCGTTTGAGAACCTGATTCTTATCTTTTATTTGTAAGCTGCTTCCGGAGTCACAGATTGTTGAATATATTTGTTTAGGAGACCCTGAAGAGGCTGGCACAGCGGCACAAGTCCCACTTCATGGTGCAGGTTCAACGTGACGTGGCTTCCTTTGAGGAGAGAAGGCTGCTGGACGTGCTCATACGGCGAGCACAAACACCTTCACAATCTCTCCAGACGCTCCAGGAGAACTTCCAGCAGATCTGGGACCAGAGACTGTCTGAGTTGTTGGGAAGACGCAAGCTCTATTTGCAGGTCAGCTTTTAGATGTTTTCATTTCCAACTTTAGGTTGCATACGTTTGCTTTCTGTACGTCTTATGATAAAAGGGTGAAACAGGTTATGCATTATTTCTGTCCTGACTGTTGATAGGACATGAAGAGCATTCTCGAGGTCCTGGAGGACGCTGCAGCCAAACACGCAGTCACGCTTTCAGAGGAACATCAGGCCCAGAGTCGCGCCTACGAGGAGATCAAGGCACTGAGCAGGACGGCTGACGCTGCTGCTATAATTCAGTTCTTCGAGCGAGAACTCGCACGCAGAGCAGCTTTGGTGGATCGGCTGAGAGTTTTCCGTAAAGTAAGACCAAGCTTAAATAAATAAATAAAACTGTTTTAGACTGTAGTGGCACTTGCTGGCATACTAGTGGCTGGTTCGATCCAGGTTTAAATCTCGATGCAGCTACACAGACATAAATGGCTGAGTCTGGGGTGGGGGTAGGCTGAAACCCTGCAGTGGTTTAGCACCCTCCACTGCTTTCATGGTGGAACCAGATCCATCGTCACCCTGACCAGGATAACTATGACTATTGAGGTAGATGATTAGTGGCAGTTACAGTTGTATGATTACTTCTGCTTATTAATGGTTTTACCTTGCAGGGTCTGCTGGACAAATACGACTCTGCAGTCTCGACCCTGAAGTCACTGGAGGCTGAATCCGAGCAGAGATTAAATGAGGAGAGACGTGATAACCTGACACTTCTGGCCGCGAACAATGTTGGGCAACCCAAAACTGAGGCTGAGCTCCTGCAGGACAAACAGCGGCTCACGCTCCAGCTACAACAGACACAAAAACAGATGGAGGTAACGGCACCGTCTTTCTTTCTCAACAGTGGCCCCTAATATCTGTTCTAGTTGGCGTCATGAGTGACTGAGGGTGTGTGTAGGCATGTATAGATAGATATTTGAGTGTATATCGAGTGCACATGCCATGTCAAAAACAAATGGATTTCTATGCGAAGAAAAAGGCTTCTCACACAACTCTAAATATGTCTGTGGGAATCTGTGCCCATTTGGTTCAGAGTGTTTGTATAACTGGGCACTGATGTTGGTCAAGAAAGCCTCGGTTGATGTTCCAGTTCATTCCAGAGCTGGAGTTTCTTTAGGCCAAGCTTTTCTTCATGTCTTTTCAGAGCTCGCCTTGTGCTTTTACAGTGGCAGAGTCATGCTGGAATAGGAAAGGGCCTTCCCTTAACTGTTGTGATGGTCATTTAATTTTCTTTACATAACTGATTTATTACAACTGTTATACCAATAAAAGTACAATACCAATAAAAGTCCATACAGTGCACGTGTCAAATTCAAGGCCCGAAAGCTTAAAAGACGTATGATTGTCTTAAAATACACTTTAAAATCATGAGTGATGTTGAAAATCATTCTAAAATGTACAAAAAGAGAAAACTAAAGCAGAAGGAGGAAATTTAATGAAAGATGGAAAGTAAAAACAAGTTTGTGCTTCAAGAAGAGAAACTGGTACGTCTCTTGTGTTATGAGGCGTGTCTGCTGTCAAAATCCCAAATGTATACTGTATATTTATAATGTATATCTACAGTTATATTGTACTACTTTACCACAAACACAGAATTTAGCCTCCACGACAAACAACAGATTGTTTAAGACTTAAAATGCGATATAGTGTGTTTACGTATTAATGATCTGACAAATTATCACCTAGTTAAGATTCCTACAATCATGTTGAATTAAGTGCGTACGTCTTAGCATGAGATTCCAAAAATACGGTTATTGTGTCCGTCAGGTTGTTCTAAAGAAAATGGAGGAGTTGAAAACTCAGGAAGATGTGTCCAACAAGAACCACGTCATCAGGCTTCAAGAGCTGAACTCTGACCTGAAGGAAAAGGAATACCTCATCCAGATCCTGCAGGCCAAGCTCAAAGAGACTGAGGTGCTTAAATGTGACTTACAGTTATAACCAAATACATTTCGAGCAGTTGTGGGGTCAGGGCATGTTTAACATGTTCCTATTACAATTAGAAAAATGTTTAGCATGATGTGGGGGTGTTATCAGCTTACCAAGGTTATAGCCATGAATTGAACATTGAGGGGTACACAGCTATCGGGAAAAGCCTTTTTTTTTTTTTTTTTTTTTTTTTTTTTATAAAGAGTTTAGAATTTTAGAATGGCCATTCTAAAACATTTTTGGCATATCAACTGATGGTAGTGCCGACAGATCCTAACAAAGCTTTACAATGCTACGTAGGTAGTGGACAATGTTTATCATTTTTATGTTAGCAAATTAGGGAAGGGAAGTTGAGTATATCTGAATCTAAATAAAAATATAAATGTATAAGCTTTGCAAATGTATGAAGTTGTTTAGCAAGCACACAGTTTGCTTTGTCACTTGGGATGACATCTTCATATCTGCATATTTAGTCAGGATATCGGGTCACATTGTTCAGTTTTTTTGTTTTTTCAAGACTCTTGCCAAGGTGAAGATGCCACCTAGTGCTGCTGAAATGGAGGCCATGAAAGACAAACTGATGAAGATGGAGCTGGACCACATCGCTGTAACTACTGGTCATGAAAAAGAGTACGGGTCTCTTATTTTGCCTTCCGTAGATTAAACTAAAAATCAGGAGCTGGTTTATTAATCATTCTCTTAATGGTTTGCAGGATCACACAGTTAACCTCGGTGCTGGAGCACAGAGAGGAGGTGAATCGCAAGCTGAAGGAGAATCTCAGGAAAACCCAGCAGGAGGACGAGCGCTCATGTAAGGGCCTCTGCACCGTATCGCACCGTTACATTCGTTTGGCTGACTTACGTAGTTGAATGTTCATGGTATTTCTGTTCTACTTAGTTGTGGAAGGAGAGGAACCTCATCCTAAAGCAGGTACCCACACCAAAACTCATGCTGGGCTCAAAGAGAAGAAGATTGACGAGTTGGAGAGGAAGACTGCACACTTTGAAAGGTAACCATGGTTAAAAACTAAAGTGAAATGACGATACCCATAACATAGCCCACCATACACACTGTGTGGTGATTAAAGTAACATTCGTGTTTCACACTGAGTTTTGCACACGTTCGGTAGTGGTTTCCATTCGTGCCCTACAGGGACTGAGATCTCTCCAGATTTTCTGAATCTTTTCACAATATTATGTAAGGTAGATGGTAAAAGACCTCAATTATTTGCGGTCTTGCATTGAGAAATGTTTTTATTTGAACTGATTGATGCTCTGATGAATTTCTTTGTATTAGCGTTCTTCTTTCAAGATGTGCACTAGTTTCTACAAGGGATTTTTAAAAAATGTCATTTATTTCTCAGCCTTGTAAGCAAGCAGCAAGAAGAGATCAGTAAATGGAAGAGCCGAGCTTATAAGCTGAGGGAAAGCAAAAAGGAAGCTCCTCATTCCCCACGCACACCGAGCAAGAGACATCCTCCACTGACAGAAACAGAAGTGAACTCCCCCAAGAAAGTGTTCCTCGACTCTCCAAAAAGCAAGTTCTTCGACGTCCGTGCTGGAGCAGAGGCCGTTTCGCTGAAGTGCCCCAAACAGTTCTTTGATAACTCCAGCCTGGGAACCATGCCAGGTACGGCACAGTTATGAGTCTCATTCTTTTTGGTCATCGTTTTTGTTAAGCAGATTTATTTGCAAAATTTGCACTTGACATTTTCTTTATCAGAAGTCTCGTGTACACCAGTTGAAGCTACTACAGATGAATCTTCAGAAAGCGATGAGGGTAACCCACTGTGTAATGGTTTTGCACTAAAGTTTGCCTGACTAACGCACTGGGGGTGTAATAACTTTTACGTTTCACAGTTTGGACTGGTGTAGGTGCAAAACTACATTTGTGGTGCTGTCGGGTTTCAAGGATTCTGTTACTTCTGTCTAATGTGAAGGGCTTGATCATTATCTGATTGAGTGAATTTAATGTAAAAAAAAAAATTATTTATGGAATGGGAATTGTTCTTATATAGCACCTAACACACTTATTTGTGGTGATAGATTCCAATATTGTATTTATATTAACACTAAACCCAGGAAAAAATTGTATTATTAACACAATCATAATGTTCTGCAAGTGTGCACATCAAAAATATATATTCGTCTTTAGCTATGTTAGAAAAGTTATAACTGGCTACAAACTTCCTGGGGTGGGGTGGGGTGGGGTGGATTGGGGGGGCTCTGGCTTAGTGGGTAGCACTGTCACCTCACAGCAAGAAGGTCCTGGGTTCAATCCCCAGGTGGGGTGGTCCAGGTCCTTTTTGTGTGGAGTTTGCATGTTCTCCCTGTGCCTACGTGGGTTTCCTCCAAGAGCTCTGGTTTCCTCCCACCGTCCAAAGACGAGCAAGTGAGGTGAATTGGAGACACTAAATTGTCCATGAGTGACTACCGTTCCTGTCATGAATGTAACCAAAGTGTAAAACATGACGTTAAAATCCTAATAAACAAACAAATTTGTTGAACTGAATCAAAATTGGCTTAGGTTACAGAAAAAACTTACCTCCTTTGGGCTTTGACCACTTATTAATGAATCTAATAAATACCATATAAATGTGGCTAAAAAAAATTTTTAAGTGTAATTTCCTTATTTGATAATTGTCTTTTATGTGGGGAAACTTTGCATCTTAGACTTTACACTGCAAGTTCCAAACATGATTGGATTTAAGGAACACTCATGGTGTGACAATCCAATATTGTATTTATATTTACCTTGTACTATGTTGTAAGTTATTGATAGATTATACAAGAGCCCACTGTTGATGCTACAATCATGAGTAAAGACTTGAAAAGCCATATGAACATATGAAGTTTCTAACCATAGTTTAAAAATTGGAGGGAGATGAAAAAAGATGCCTAAAGTATCAATGTAAACAATGTATTTCTCGGGTCGCTCAGGTGGTGCAGCGGTAAAAACACACGCTGGAAGCAGAGCTGGGATCTCGAATACATCGTATCGAATCTCAGCTCTGCCCGTCGGCTGAGGCTGAGCAGCCACATGAACAACGATTGGCCTGTTGTTCAGATATGGGCGGGACTAAGCCGGATGATCTCTCTCATGACTGGTGCAATTACGACCTCTGCTGGCTGATTGATGGCACCTGCACAGAGATGAGAAGAGTGCTCTCAGGGTGTGTGTCTCTGTACACAACGCTGAGCTGCACTGCACTCGTCAAAGTGCAGGTGATGAGATGCATACGGCTGCTGCCTACGTGTCGGCGGGGGCGTAGGTTAGCTTTGTTCTCCTCGATCAGAGCAGGGATCGGTATTGGTGGAGAAGAAGCATGACGCAATTGGGCCATTGGACATGCTAAAAGGGAAAAACAATGTATTTCTCAACCAAGATTTTAGATTTAAAAGTTCTTAAAGTTCCCATTCCTAAGTATTCAGAAATAGTTTAATACTAAAATCATAATAAAATGTTTATTTCCTTGGCTAAATATGATGTTTGTTTTTTTTAGATCCTCCAGTCACCTCCAGTGGGGGAAATGTGGACAGCTGGTTTCACATTCCAAACTCTTCACCACGCAAGACAAACACTAACATGGATGCAAACGGATGTCCAACACAGTGACCGTTGTTCTTATTATTAATGTAATTATTTTAACGTTAACGTCTGTCCACTGTTTGTCTTCTGTTTTTGTGATTTAATTTTGTCTCGACTAGCAAACTTAATAACCCTTTATCTAACGTTTGAATTAAATATGTTCAACTTGTTGCTTTTGCAACAAATTTATTACATTATACGTTGTAATTTCTTATGCTGAAATAAAATAAGATTTTTTTTCTATTATTGTTGATTTTGTTTACATCTGATTAGTGCATTAGTGATTATGTTTGATTTCTAACAGTTCGCCCACCAGAACTGATACGGTGGTCTTGCGATCGTGTGTGTGTGCAAACTAGGGTTGCCAATTGTCCCGTAAAATACGGAATTGTTTCTTATTTGGAAACTAAACGTGGTGTTCTGTATTGAACTGATATGGGATGCGCTTTGTTCCGTACTTTTATCAATGGGAGAGAAACGCTGCCGATTAGACTGAGACAGGGCGTGGGAATTAGAAAGTGTTTGGATATTATTTTAAGTAGTGTCCACTTTTAGGGGCGGCACCATGGCTCAGTGGGTAGCACTGAAAATGATGACGACCCTGTACTGTTGCACATCTTAAGACGTGTTTGCAGGAAGAACAGGACACAATAAAATCTGAAACACTAAATCACTTGGTCTCCTCAGTGCCCAAATGAAATAAACACCAAAGTAAATGTAATAAAGTATACTGTAGTAGTGACTATACAGGAACTAATTATAATAATAATAATTCTGTCCTTATTCAGGGGTGCAGTACAGGGTTCGAGTTCGTATTATTTATGTATGGGGACGTAATGTTAGACATCCATTACTTGTCAGGATGCATAACTAGGGGGAGCAGCGTTGTGAAGGGAGACCATGAAAACCATAAAAATTAAATATATACATATAATGTTGGCTCGGGATGAAAAAGTAAAAATTGAGATCACAGGCAGGAGAACAGACAGCGTTTAAGTCCTTGTTCAGGGGCCCAACAGTGCTAACTGTGGGGCTTCAACCGGGTACCTTCTGATTCCAAAAAAAAAAAAAAAAAAACTGAAGATGAAAATGATTCAAATGTGACAGACTGTCTATATGGAAAGAAGAAACAGAATTGAAAAGAAATAAAAAGAATTTTACTGAAGTTATCAGTGTTATTTGCTGTTATATGGTGAATATATACAATAAGATAGAAATTAATTAAATAATTCATTATTAGAACTGTTCTGTTCAGTGGTTCTAGTACTGATTACATGTCGAGGACTGGAGAAAAGACTTTTTGATTTTCTTTACTCTTGTTCATGTTATAAAATATCGTATTTATCCATCGTCCTGATGTGATCCTGACATCCAACAGGAGCAGGGCCCAGAATTCTTAAACTGATAAAATACACAATAATGCCACTGAATAACTGAATAACGAGGTTTAATCCTGTAAAGAAGAGATTTCTGATTTCTCTGAGTTTTCTTGTCATTATGTGTGATTACGTGTAGAATTGGTGATTAAATCCATTCTGTGGTTTTGATAAAAGCAACAGCGCAGCAGCGTTCGCCTCTTCAGATCAAACGTGCGGCTCAAACAGGACCTGCTCTGAAACCAGCCACATGATACAGAGCTGTTCTCAGAGGGCAGAGGTCACTTTGTCGTTGTCGTCCACTTGTACAGATCTGGTTTCTTTCTTTAAAATATCTGATGCTCTGCGGATGCTGCAGTGGTTCTGTTGCTCCTAATAAAAGTAAAGGAAAAAGATTTAGGTCATTAAACAAAACATCTTTTCAGCTACACAAGCTTTTGTATTGTGAGTTTTTGTCCTGCTGTATAAGCTAGTTATGCCTCGGCTTTAACCCACGGCCAGATTGCCTCACGTTCCCCTGAAATAATTTCCTATAGACAGTACACATTTATTGTTCAGTTAATAATAAGTCAAGCCGCTCAGGTGGTGCAGCGGTAAAAACACACGCTGGAACCAGATCTGGATCTCGAATACATCGTATCGAATTTCAGCTCTGCCTTGCTGGCTAAGGCTGAGCGGCTACATGAACAACAGTTGGCCTGTTGTTCAGATATGGGCGGGACTAAGCCGGATAGGGTCTCTCTCTCATGACTGGTGCGCCTGCACAGAGATGGGAAAGGAGTGCTCTCAGGGTGTGTTCCTCTGTACACGCAGCTAAGCTGCACTGCACTTGTCAAAGTGTAGGTGATAAGATGCATACGGCTGCTGCCCACGTGTCGGAGGGGGCGTGGGTTAGCTTCGTTCTCAATCAGAGCAGGGATCGGCATTGGTGGAGAGGAAGCATGACGCAATGGGGCAATTGAACGCGCTAAAAAAGGAGGAAGGGGGAGAAAATGCATGAAGAAAATATTTTAAATAATAATAATGTCATTCAGGTTCTGACTCAGCAAAGCACCCTTAAGCAACAATATTTTTACTATTAAACACTATAATTGATTTTCCCTTTGTTGCCAAAAACACTATTTTATTAGGTTTGTGGAGTTTCCTTCTTGTCTCTTTCAGATCATGAGCGGGACTACTCCAGGCTGCTGACGTCTGCAGGTCTTTAGATGTTTTTTTTTTTAATATTTTTTATGTTTTTGATATTTTTCCACAAATTCACGCACACCCACACACACACATTTCAGTTCATTTTTAAATAGAAACCATGAAACACATCAGTAAGATTTTATGCTTTTACCTCGTGTGTTTTGAACACATCCTCATTTGTGTCCTCATTAGTCAAACTGTGATGGAATAGAAACAGAAAAACTGGTTTTCATTTTATGTTTCAGTGTTTTCCAGCATTGTACGAAATCATTACTGATATAAAACTACAACCCCAAATCAGAAAAAGTTGGGACAGTATGGAAAATGCAGATAAAATAAAAAAAACACAGTGTTCTTTACATTTACTTTGACTTTTATTTGATGTCAGACAGGATGAACCTGAGATGTTTCATGTTCTATCTGCTCAACTTCCTTTCATTTATTAATAAACATTCATTCCTGCATTTGAGACGGGGGCAATTTAGGGCTAGTAATGAGGTGAAAAAAACTATACAATGATGTAACTCCAAACAGGTGATTGTAATCATGATTTGGTACAAAAGCAGCATCCAGGAAAGGCTGAGAGTCTTTGATGAGCAAAGATGATCAGAGGATCCAGTTTGTCAACAAATGTGTGAGAAAATGATTGAAATGTTTAAAAACAATGAACCTCAAAGAAAGATTGGAAGGGATTTGCATATTTCTCCCTCTAATGTGCATAGTATCATTAAACGCTTCAAGGAATCGGGAGGAATTTCAGTGTGTAAAGCCCAAAGGCTCAAGCTGAAGCTGAACGCCCGTGATCTTCAATCTCTCAGACGCCGCTGCTTCAAGAACCGCTTCAAGAACACTCAATAATATCTGATATAACCACATGGGTGAGGGATTACTTTAGCAAACCTTTATCAAGCTCTACAATACAGAGTTACTGCACAAATGCTACTTAAAACTTTACTGTGCAAAAAAGAAGCCTTATGTTAACCATGCCCAGAACCGGCGACGACTTCTTGGGGCTCGGGGCATCTAGGATGGACCATCACACAGTGGAAACGTGTATTGTGGTCAGATGAATCAGCATTCCTGGTCTTTTTTGGAAAAAATGGATGCCATGTGCTCCGAACCAAAGACGAAAAGGACCATCCAGACTGTTAATGTCTGTTAATGTTACTGTTAATGTCTCAAAATGTCTTAAGTGTGGTGAAAAGGAATAGCACCATTACAAAGTGCTAAATGCTTTATTGTCAACTTTTTTGGAATGTGTTGCAGGCCTGAAATGCAGGAATGGATGTTTATTAATAAATTAAATGAAGTTGAGCAGATAAAACATGAAATATCTCAGGTTCATCCTGTCTGACATCAAATAAAAGTCAAAGTAAATGTAAGAAACTGTGTTTTTTTTATTAATTGCATTTTCCATGCTGTCCCAACCTTTTCTCATTTGGGGTTGTACTTTGATTCAAAAATTCAGTACTCACACTTCACGTCTCTGTTGTTCTATGATGATCCGTTCTTTATCCGGCGACGTTCCCTTCATCTTTTTAAATCTGAATCGGTAAAAAAACGATTTAAGTTACACAAACGCAGCATCACACGTTTCCATGATTAAAGAAACAGGACGGATCCATTAACTTCATAATGAAGAGAAAGTTTATTACGATCCACAGAGGGCGGCATGTTGGCTAAGTGGGTAGCACTGTCGCCTCACAGCAAGAAGGTCCTGGGTTCGATCCCCAGGTATGGGCGGTCCAGGTCCTTTCTGTGTGGAGTTTGCATGTTCTCCCCGTGTCCGTGTGGGTTTATTCCAGGTGCTCAGGTTTCCTCCCACAGTCCAAAGACGTGCAAGTGAGGTGAACTGGAGATACTAAATTGTCCAGGACTGTGTTTGATATAACCTTGTGAACTGATGAATCGTGTGTAATGAGTAACTACCGTTCCTGTCATGAATGTAACCAAAGTGTAAAACATGACGTTAAAATACTATAAACAAACAAACAATCCACAGAAGTTGCATAATACCACTTTCATCTTATTTCACTGATTCCTAATCTTAATTTCCTGCTCCTTCCAAGAATGCAAGGAAAGAAAAGTCGCCACATCCAGATCAGTGTCGCTGTGGGTCCAGTTACCCCAGAACATACCCCAAACGGATCGCCAATCCAGTGGGATAGCATAATTTACCGCTGCACCACCCAAGCCCCTTAAAGCAGGGGTGTCCAAACTTTTCTTGTTGGGGGCCGGATGGAGTAAAAAATTCCACTTCCTTTTGATTTAAGTGACTGATGATCGATTGTTGACAGCGTCGTGTAAACTGAGATTTTGCAGATTTCACTCACCAGTTTATAATCCTAATGAGAAGATTATTATACTTCTTTAAATGAAACATACCCACTTCCCTCTAAACTCAGTGAAAAATATTCATTTTCTCAGCGTGCCTGAAATCTTTAAAGAGTTTATCTAAAAACTGGAGAACATTAATGCTTTGAGTCACATTCAAGCATTTTTTTTTTTTTTATCTGACAAAATTGAATGCGCTAAATCGGGAGGAAAATGGGGAGAAAATACATAACAAAAATAAATAAACGGTGAATGTATCTGCCAATTAAGACACCAGAGGAAACCCACATGGACACAGGGAGAACATGCAAAGTCCACACAGAAAGGACCCTGACCACACAGCCAGGGAATTGAACCCAGACCCCTCCTGCTGTTTGGTGAGGTGACAGTGCTACCCACCATCTGTTTACTTTTTAGCGAAAGTCAAAAGATACCACACTTGGTTTGTGCACTGAAGAATTAAAATTATTTCGAAACTGAAGTTTTTTAAACATAAAATCTCCATTAAAACACACACACATGCACACACACACACACACAAAATGACCTGGAAGGTTCACAGTCATAATAGCAATTTTCCCTCTTAATTTAATATTGAATGTGATTAAGTACAAGTGGTGACTCCTGTGTGTCCATGTAAATAAGGCTAGTTTGACTAAATAAATGTAAACGGTGCTAAAAAGTAGTTACATTTCCGGGTGTAACTTAAACCTGATATCTGTATTAAGTTTATCTTTTTGGCATTATGAGTTCCCACTCATGCACAAAGACCTAAAGAGAAGAAAACTACAAACTAACAACACAATTTAATTGAAATCAGACAAACACAAAACGAACAAAATGCCACATTGGAATGTAAAAAGTTTGTAATTTACTTACTTGACCACGCCCACCACCAGCACAACTATCAGCGCTATGAGGCTGAACGCTAACAGCAAACCCAGAACCAGAGCGGCCGTGTCGTCAGAGTCTCCCGACTTCCTGTCATCCACTTTCTCCAGTTCCACTTCAGAACCAAACACTTTCTCCAGTTCAGCTTTCACACTCTCACTCTCGCTCTCCAGCTTCCTGTACACATCACACGTTCAGCTCAATACTTATTCATTCATTCATTACTGCCTTGTTCTGAATGAGGTCGCTGTGGGTCCAGAGCCACCCAGGAAACTAGAGTATCTGTAGTATCACTGATGCAGTTGTTCATCTGCCCCCACTGACTCTCCACAATGATCCAGAACAAGCTGTCAGTCAGTATTTAATGAATATTTTAGTAAATATGAGAAGCTATTACTCTAGCTCACTAATTCTAAGATCCAGGTTCTGTAAATGAAACCTTTGTAAGATCATCGCTAAATTTAAACAACAGGCCGATCGTTGTTCATGTGGCCGCTCAGCCTTAGCCGGCAGGCAGAGCTGAGATTCGATACGATGTATTCGGTTCCAGCGTGTGTTTTTACCGCTGCACCACCTGAGCGGCCAACCAAAAGTATTCTGACACCAGACCGTAAGCTTGTTGGACGTCCCATTACAAAAACAAAGGTTATTAAAATAGAGCAACCTCCACTACTCCTCTGAGAAGGCTTCTCAACAGACTTAAAAGTTTGTCTGTGGGAATTTGTGCCCATTCAGTCAAAAGAGGACAGCAAAGTGAGCCAAAGCTGTTCAGGGCTCTGCAGTTTCTTTAAACCTAGCTTTATCATGTCTTTATATTTATAGAGCTTGCTTTGTGCTCTTACAGAGGCACAGTCATGCTGCAACAGAAAAGGACCTTCCCTAAACTGTTGCTGCCAAGTTGAAAGCATGTAATTTCCTTTATATAATTGTGTTTTTACACCTCTTGGCAGCTGTTGAGGCTGAAAAGCATGATTTCAAAATAGAAGGGGTGTCCCAATGCTTTTGTCCATGTACTGTATGTCTGTGGAGAAATGTTTCAGCATTTATCTGCTACGTATGATTTCATTCAAACAATTTAATGCAGTTTGATTTTATTATTACAATTTTAATCATGGCTACGCTTATGTGTGTTTAGTTTTTCTGTATATGACTGTAAATCTGCTAAACCTTATGAACTTTAGCACTGGACCGTGTGTTGTGGTGTGTACGTACTTCAGCACCTCCTCGGCACTGATGGCCCCGGTGATCGTATCTTCTGCTATAAAGCTGATGTAAGTCCTGGCTGATGTTTTCCTCACCAGTGTGAACATTTGAGCTTGGGTCACAGCTCTCACGCTGATGATGTTTACTCTCCAGCCGAGTATTTTCTCCAGAGATCTGAGAGAGGAAAATATTTCAGCAACTTATAACTGTAATCAGAATCAGAATCAGAATCAGAATCGGGCTTTATTGGCCAAGTATGCTCACACATACAAGGAATTTGCTTTTGGTTACACAGATGCTTGCAGTGCACGAAAAATACAATACAGACAATCTTATTCACACAGCTCACTCTCTCTCTAACACACACATTCATACCTGTAAACATAGAAAACATTGTAAACATTTAGCATGTGCAATTTACATTGTAATTTTAAAAAGGTGCAGTTTTGTGCAATATAAAAACTATAGAAAATATAAAAATATATAACTATGAAATGCAAGTAAAGGTGAAAATCCTGTGTATGCCATTACATAAATGAAATAGGTAGTTTTTGATGTGCAAGTGTCCCGAGTATTAACAGTACAGTAGTGTTCAATTGTTCATGAGCGTAATGGAGTTTGGATAAAAGCTTCTCTGTAGCCTGGTCGTTCGGGTCTTCATGTGGCTGAAGCGTCGGCCTGATGGAAGGCACCGAAACAGGTGATGACCAGGGTGAGACGGGTCAGTGATGATTTTCTCTGCACGCTTCCTGGTTCTGGAGGCATGCAGGTCCAGCAGTGTGGGCAGCTTTACACCGATGGTCCTCTCTGCAGACTTGATGATGCGCTGCAGTCTCTTGGTGTCATGTTTTGTGATAGCGCTGCCCCACACTGTGATGGATGTGGTGACGATGGACTCTATGAGTAATAGTAATATAGCTGATAACAGTGCATGCAATTAAGGGTTAGGAGTCTTGCTCAGGGGCCCAACAGTGGCAAATTGGTGCTTCTGAGGCTTGAACCAGTGACCTTTGGATCACTAGTACAGCACTTTAACTAATGAGCCATCTCTATCGTATCTTCTTTAACAGAATTGTGCTCATTCATTACAGAAACACACAAATTATGCGGTAAATTGAACCTGAACTGTTTATCACATCCCAAAGTCACACATTATACTTACTCCTGAGTTTCTGAAATTTTCTTCTCAACAGTGTGAACTGGCTGGTTCAGCGTAATAAGAACCACGTTTTCACTGCTGCTGTGTTTTACATGAACCTGGAAAAGACGCACAAAGACTTTTAAGCCGTGTGAAGAAAATGTTAATTCTTAATAACTGTTGCTCACAGTTTTACGACTAACAGATCCTGTAGTAGCTGTCTTCAAACAGTTCCTGTTTCCTACCTAAGTAACATCTGTCAACATGTGAAATTTCCCACTGTCCCACAAAGACATTTGTCTTCATGTATATATTCTCTTTCTTTGGGTGGGTCGCGCTGCTCAGGTTTCTATGTGAGGCTTGTCAGTGCAATCCTTCTCCGCAGACAAGAATAAACCTCTTTTCTACTTACAATCCTGTCTTCAAGGTAATTATTAAATTAATTTGGCACCCCAGATGGTCAGTTCGTTTGGGTTTGGCCTGACCGACAGACGAGCTTGAGGACGCTCGTGGAGATCTAAAATTTATCTTCATCCTTTACCTTATTTTTTTTATTTTTTTATTTTTTTAATGCATTTTCTCCCCTTTTTTCTCCCCCTTTAGCGCGTCCAACTGCCCAATTGTGTCATGCTCCCTCTCCACCAATGCCGATCCCTGCTCTGACCGAGGAGATCAAAGCTAACCCACGCCCCCTCCACACGTGGGCAGCAAGCCGTATGCATCTTATCACCCACACATTGACGAGTGTTGTGCCACCTAGCGTTGTGTACGGAGAGACACACCCTGACAGCACTCTTTCCTCATCTCTGTGTAGGCGCCTCTAATGAGCCAACAGAGGTCATAATTGCACCAGTCTGACAGAGTCTGACCCCATCCGGCTTACTCCCGCCCATCTGAGCAACAGGCCAATCGTTGTTCATGTGGCTGCTCAGCCTCAGCCGGCAGGTAGAGCTGAGATTTGATACGATGTATTCGAGATCCCAGCTCTGGTTGCAGCGTGTGTTTTTACCGCTGCGCAACCTGAGCGGCCTATTACCTTATTCGTCTTCCCTACGCTACTGTATGTACTCATACAGGTGAGACTGAATTCTTAGTTTCTTGTAAATACGTTGTACCACAGCTGTCACAGTGAACAGCATTTCAACAAAGTGACGAATCCTATTCAGAGCTATTCATCACCAAAGCCGTAATCAATATACAGTAAATTGCACAGCACACCAAAAATGTTCCTCCACCCCCGGCATACTGATATAAAAATAATAAATAAACATTTATCCATCAGTTCCCATCAGTTGTTAATATGGCAGGAATGTATTAAAATGACAGGAACCCACTTTTTGTTTTATTTTCTTCTTTCTGTTTCTAATTGTGTTTATATTTAAAAAAAAATACAATGAACTCGATTAGTGAAAACATTTAAAGATTTAATCCCAGTGCTGTTTGGTGTTCCTGGACATACTGCAACCCTGACCAAGACAACATGTCTCAGTAATATCAGTAAGACATATTTTATGTGCAGTGATGGCGCGGACTCACCTGTATTTTAACAGTAGCAGACAGTCCGAGTTTATCTGTTGCTTTCACGTGTGTGGTTATCATCATCCCACCCAATTCTGTCACATCCTGTACGTAAACCAGACCAGAGGAGCTCTCGACTCCCAGCAGTGAACTGGACTCCTGTAGAGTGTAACTGAGCCCCTCACCATCGCCGACGTCAGGGTCCGACGCCTGCACCCACACAAACCTGGATTAAGCTCAGCCTGATGTGTAACATTTAAAGCAGAAGTAAAACACTGGACCAGTTCCATCCTGTCCACCTCTCTGGCTGGACAGATACCTGTACTGTACAGGCGTGATTACCTTTACTGTTACTACTGGGAATCTGAACGGGGAGATACTGAAGAGTTCTGCTGTGTACTGTTCACTGGTGAATTCAGGACTCTCGTTCACGTCTTCTACCTGAACCAGAACCTACAAGAAGAAAGAGATGAGAACAATCCGGTTAGACACACTGAACACAGGGAGGCATAACAAGTGAGGATTTTATATAAAGTGCAGACAAACAAGGCGCTCGGGTGGCACAGCGGTTAAGTCACTAGCCCACTACTGCTGAGCTCTAGGCATTCAGGGTTCGAATCACAATGGTGCATGGACATGATTGGCTAATGTCTGAGGAGGGGAGGGATGACTGAAACAGCCGAGCCATTGGGAAGTGCACTCGTCAGTGTGCTCTCAGCACTGGTCCCAAGCCCAGATAGAAATAGTTGTGTCAGGAAGGGCATCAGGCATAAAAATGGACTTGGACCAGATCTCTCTAAGTACGGGAGCAGCAGTATTTTTACATTTTAAACTAAATGTATAAGATATTAAATCTATGACTGTTGGTGTGGATTAGTCCTCAGATTAGTACCATTGCCACTGCAGTGTTGGGTGGGCTCCTGCTGTCGGTCGCTTCCACTTTGAGGATGTACTTTTCCTCTTCTTCCTTATCCAGTGACTTCAGGGTTCTGATGAGACCCTTTTTGTCGAGGGAGAACAGGTCTGTGTGTGAGATCAGCTGGTAGGAGACCTCGATCTCCCCGCTTCCTGGTATGGCCTGGACCTCACCCACTACCGTCTCTGCTGGTTCGTTCTCTTTAACTGAGAAGTAGTAGGTGGAGTTCCTGAAGACGAGGCCATCGGACAAAGAGTCGCTTCTCAGCTCGATCAAGACCGTCGCTAATGAGAGAGAA
Organism: Trichomycterus rosablanca; assembly: GCF_030014385.1. Classification (NCBI taxonomy): domain Eukaryota; kingdom Metazoa; phylum Chordata; class Actinopteri; order Siluriformes; family Trichomycteridae; genus Trichomycterus; species Trichomycterus rosablanca. Next base: position 4,107,136 of record NC_086002.1, on the reverse strand, counting down.
AAATGGTGAGATCATTCCACCTACACGAGGCCTCCATGAGCTAGAATCTATTGAAATCCATGAGCTGTGTCCATCTAAAAATACATGTTAACAGTTTTTTCTTGCGGTGTTGAGAAACAGTGAACGTGTGGTTTGTTTTTTTCTGCTCAGACCTGTATCATTCAGCGGCGGTGATCCGTGATCCTCTGCTATAACCATCAGCTCTATCTCCATGTCCTTAGTGAGGTCAGGGAGGTCAGGGCTCCAGGTAATTGCTCCTGTCTCAGGATCCAGATCCACCAGGTCAGAGCCAGAAGAGAATCTAGAAGTAGAAAAAAAAATTTTTGGACACTGGTCAATATGCCCCAGCCGCGCTAACCCATCGGTGCTACCAGCTGGTCAGATGTCTACACACAGACGTGATTGGCTATGTGGTTTACATTCTCCCCTCCTATTAAATCATTTAAAAATGACATTGAACACCTGCAGGTTAGATGTTATGTTCACTTGCAGGTTAGATGTTATGTTCAGCATCATATCCCAAATTACATTTCCAAACCTGCCGCTCCCCCAATTTCAGATTTTTTTCTCTCAAGTCCCCTCATACGTCATTTAATTACTCAGTTTGTGTCACTTGTATCTCCATCCCCAGATACCAGTTAGTACAGGGAGGAATGGGCCAGGGAAAATGGTACAGAGCAGGACTGGAGCGAAAGCTTGTCTAGAGTTCCACAATGCTCTGTTAACTCAAGGTATAGATTAATGCAGTTCAAAGTGCTTCACAGATTCTACTTTTCAAAAACCAGATTAAGTAAAACATATCCTTCTGTTTCTCCTTTGTGTGATAAATGCAAAACTGCACAGGGCACTCTAGCTCACCTGTTTTGGTTTTGTCCTGTACTCCACAGCTTTTGAACCAATATTTTCTCACTGTTGTCAGATGTATTTTATGGTCGCATTTATCCCAGTGTTGCCCTAGCACTCTGACTCTGACTCAATGAACTCTCTTTCACCAGCACAACAGCAGGTTCTTATGACCGGCATGGTTGCAGCTAAGAAAATTATTCTTCTAAACTGGAAATTTTCTCAGGCTCCAAGTCTCAGAAGATGGCTATCTGAGATGACCAAGGTTGCTCAACTAGAACAGTTAAGGTGCTCCAGTGCAGTTGCACTGGGGCGATCCCTTTCTGTTTGGAGGGCATTTATGGATGTACTTAAGAGGCCATAATCTTATTTTATTTTATTGTATTTTACTTATTTATTATAATTTTTTCTTTTTTAATATAATGTATTATGAACTGAAGATGGTGAAAGATGGTATTTTTTTCTCTTTTAACTGATTGACAATATTCTCTCCCAAAGTTTGACACAAACTGCTGGACCACGACCCGCTTACATAGACTAAGCTTTTGGTGTACGCTCCTTTTATGCTCAGTCCTGATGATCTCACCTGTTACCAGTTAAACTGCTAATTGTGGAAGCCTCCATCCAAAACAGTGTTGCTTATATAACATTTACATTTAGATTTTCAGCATTTAGCAGACGCTCTTATCCAGAGCGACTTACAGAAGTGCTTCTATAGTGAACATTTTATTTCTCAAGTTTAGGTAAACAACAGTTGAAGAACATATATCTGCTAAAACCTGTTAGAACCAAAGTGCCTTTTTTTTTTTTTTTTTTTTTTTTTTTTTTGGGAAATGGAAAAGAATGGAACAAAATGTTAGTAAATAAGTACAAGTCAGCCTAAGTGTTTAGTAAAAAGGTGGGTTTTTAATCGTTTTTTAAAGAGACTCAGATGTTCGGACAGAACCTTATTAGGGTTAGGGTTAGGGTTAGGGTTAGTTGTCAGTGAAAATGTTTTCTTTGTACTTTTATCAGTTAAATAAAGTTTGAGCGATCAAATAAATGACACTGTCTGTACTTTTTATCGTGTTTTTTAAAAAGTGTCCTTAACTGGAAATGGGGTTTGTATATTTTAAAGGAAATAACCTGAGGTGAACTGCAGAATAAAACTGTAAGTGTGTGGCTGCAATTTCAGGTTATTTTTGGGTGGAATAAACTAATAAACTATTTATAAATACAATCAAACCTCAATTGGCGAATACAGAAATCCGAGCTCTCATTAACCCTTTTTTTAAAGTACTTAACTGACCTGTAGGTGATGAGAGAGTTGTTGCCAGCATCCTGATCTGTAGCGGTCACAGTCAGTATCAGATCTCCTTTTTTAACATCCTTAATCAGGACGCGTGTTGAATACAAATGCTGGCTGAACACTGGAGGATTGTCATTAACATCCGTTACGATAATCTTCAGGTTTGTAAAATTCTGCAGAAGGAAAATCATTTTCATTTTCATGTTACAATACATCCGGCACGGTGGCTCGGTGGGTAGCACTGTCGCCTCACAGCAGGAAGGACCTGGGTTTGATCCCAAGGTGGGGCGCTCCGGGTCCTTTCTGTGTGGAGTTTGCATGTTCTCCCCATGTCTGCGTGGGTTTCCTCCGGGTGCTCCGGTTTCCTCCCACAGTCCAAAGACGTGCAAGTGAGGTGAACTTGAGACACTAAATTGTCCATGACTGTGTTTGATTGATATAACCTTGTGAACTGATGAATCTTGTGTAATGAGTAACTACCGTTCCTGTCATGAATGTAACCAAAGTGTAAAACATGACGTTAAAATCCTAATAATAAACAAACAAACACTACATCCTAAGAGCACTGGTGTTGATGGCTGTGTGGCAGCACTTTGGGGAAGGCCCTTTACTGTTCCAGCCTGATTGTTTCCCCTGTGCACAAATCAAGGTATTTAAAGGCACGCTTTGATGGTTGGTGTGGACTTTTAAGGACCTTGTTTAATCTGGCCTGTTGAGTATTTACAAAATTGTCCAGATTAAATTCCCTTTTATGCAGTGCCCTGCCTTTCAGCTGATTCCACTAGATGACGTACTTCAAACACTACCGACCGTCGCTAAAATCGAGTCTCTACACACAGATATTCATTCTTTGAGTGATAATTTACATTAGTTCATCCCCACATCTGCTACTGGCCTGGCCCTTCTGTCAAATTTTAAAACCCAGTGTGGCCCTTGAGCCAAAATGTTTGCACAGCACTGCCATAAAGTGTAAAACATGGTAAGTAGAGTCCTATGTTTATATTTTGAGGCATAGAAGAAAATATCCTTGGATGTAATGTGAATTATTTATAAGGGGTGCAGAATTCAGCATAACCTGTCTGACACGTTTTGGTTCGTCAATTGTTGTCTAATCAGATTTTAGTAGCTTTCTCTACCCAGGCGTGATGTGTACAGCTCCACTCTAAAACCAAATATTAACCTTAATAGTTAACATTGCTGATCAATCAGTGACTTATTTCCAGGAAATTAGTTAAAATAAGTCAAAAAGCAAAGAATTAAACTGTTAATTGCTGCAATGATGGTTAATAAGAAGCCAAAAGTTCTGAACAGTGACCAGACTTGGTGTGGTGAACAGGATGAAAGTGGCTGTGATGCATGTGATGTTGCTACTGCTGTGATGTATTTATTTATTTATTTATTTATTTATTTATTTATTATCAGTTATAGTCACAGCAAGGTCCTGCTGCGGTTCAGTCAGACAAGTAAAAAAAGAAAGATTTACGTGTCTCTGTGGTAAGCCGTCATCTATGGCCAGGATGAAGACGTCGTGTTCTTCTTGTGTTTCTCGATCGAGTTCTTCACGCAGAAACATGGTGCCATCCTGAAATGCAATTAATAATCATCAATGTTACTCGAATACACGAATGTTACATGAACACGACACAAACGATGCTGTTGCAGGTTCTGTTACAGGTGGGTGAGGGGGGTAGGGGGCAGGTCTGGCTTGTGTGTGTGTGTGTTATTGAGTTTCAGTAATAATAAACGTGCTAAAAATAAGATGCGTTTGAAACCATTTAAATGTGAGATGAAAACCACCAGGGGACCAGGGTCCTTTCTGTTTGGAGTTTGCATGTTCTCCCTGTGTCCGGGTCGCGTGTGTACACTGTGATGGATTGGCAACCTGTTTGAAGTGTTTCCTGCCAGACCCACCAAGGACCATTTCAGGGCTGTGGTAGCTCAGTGGTTAGGGTACTGGACTCGTACTCAGAAGGTTGCTGGTTCAAGCACCACAGGCACCAAGTTGCCCTGTTGGGCCCCTGAGCAAGGCCCTTGGATAAAAGCATCTGCTAAATGCTGCAAATGTATTGTTGAACCATTTTGTCGTGCTCAGATTTAGAAGTGTTCCTAATAAATTGGTCACTGAGCGTATATATGACCTCACAGCTTCATGAGGGATCTGAACTAACCTTCTCCAAATAAGAGCAATGATTTTTTTGAGGTTGTTCTGCAGATTGTTCTCTCACCATGGTAAAGCCGAACAGATCGCCTTGAGAGTAAGCGGTGAGACTGACGTGTCCATTCCGACCAAAGTCTGGGTCGCTAACTTTGATCTTAGTCACTTCACCCCTCCTGTTTTCTGGGATCATGAACGGATTCTCAATTTCATGGAACTGTGGGTTGTTGTCGTTGACGTCCAGCACGGTCACGTTGACCCGAGCTGTGGAGCTCAAGCCGTCGACAGGCTGATCTACAGCCACCACCTGCAGAGGAGAAATCAAGAAACAGTTTCTGTCAAGTCAATATAAAATCTTATCCATCACTTGTTTATGACATGGACCCCTCTTTCCCACCATTTGGTTTCACATTATTACCCATGTTGAAAAACAATCACAGTGATTGACAGGTCCCTTTACCATTTGGTTCCATTATTTCCTAAAGCTGTAAAAAACAATCACCTATTTCCACAATGACTTGCAGGTCCAACTGTGTGGAATTGTCTCTCTTACACATATACAAAAGCAGTACAGAATATAAAAAGAAATAAACACATCTGACAGTTACAGTATATTCATGATTTACCATATAGGATATTATTCACTTATATTGATTAAATGTTTAACTGAAAAGTCACTTCAATTGAAACCCACAAAAAACAGCTTACCTCTATCATGTAGTGATCTACTGTCTCTCTGTCAAGGCTGCAGTTACTCAGAAGGTAAATCACTCCTGCACTGTTAATGCTGAAAACATCACTGTCCAGAAGAAAGTGTCCGTTTGAGAATCCGCCCTTCAGAGAAACACAGCAGAGGAGAATCTATACAGAGCAAAGCATTCAACCTCCAAACCTCCAACCTTTCACTGAGATCATATTCTTACTGACGCATAACGTGTTCTTTATTTCACAACACACGGGTGCTACTTGGTAGTGTGATGTGGCAGACACAGCCTGTGTGTAAATGAACATTTTCTCCCACATCCCCCCTTTTCTTCATTTTATGACATAAATCAGGACAATAATAGCCAATACTGTGTACTGTATATAGTAGGTGGTGCCGTCCTGCAAATGCACTGCAGTTTAAAAACGTCTTAGAGGAAGCACATGCTAGCCATTTCCCTCCTATATTGTTTGTTTGTTGTTGTAAAAAAAACCAATGTTTCCCAACACTGGGTAAAAAATAAGGTTGAAAAACAGTAAGTTCGTATGTGGTAAGATGGAGGGCACACATATACAGATATATACACACACACACAGACTAGGCATAACATAATGACCACTGACAGATGCAGTGAATAACACTGATTATCTCTTAATCACAGCACCTGTTAGTAGGTGGGATCTATTACGCAGCAAGTGAACATTTTATCCTCAAAGTTGATGTTAGAAGCAGGAAAAATGAGCGAGTGTGAGGATTTGAGTGAGTTTGTCAAGGTCCAAATTGTGATGGCTAGACGACTGGGTCAGAGCATCTCCAAAACTGCAGCTCTTGTAAACTGTTACCGATCTGCAGTGGTCAGTATCTGTCAAAAGTGGTCCAAGGAAGGAACACTGGTAATCTGGCGACAGGGTCATGGGCGGCCCATTGATGCACGTGTGGAGCGAAGGCTGGGTCAGGGCTGTTTTGGCAGCAAAAATGGGACCATTGCAATATTAGGAAGATGGTCATAATGTTATGCCTAATCAGTGTGTATATACATTATATATATATATATATATATGCATATAAAAATTCATATTTTCATTTTTATTTCTTCACCGTTTCTGTAACCTCACCTCGTTCTCGTCTATAACCTCCAGCCACACCAGTGGAGACCCAGGTGCGATGTTCTCGTACACGTCCACATCATACTGATCCTTGCTGAATTTTGGAGGTTTGTCCTTGACATCCTCCACCCAAACAATCACCGCCGTACTTCCTGTAAGAGAAGGGGTACCTCCATCCCTCCCTTCTACCTGCAGAGTATATCTTTTAGCCTGGCCATAGTCTAGCTTCTGAGCCAGGCTTACAGCTCCAGAAGCAGCGTCTACGAAAAACATCGCAGGCTCAGTATGCGGCTCTTGCTTGATGATGTGATAGGTCACATTGCCGTTGGGACCCTCATCTTTATCAGTAGCACTGACGCTAATCACTTCGGTTCCTATTGTGGTGTTCTCTTTCACTAAGGTCTCGTATTGCTGCTTGGTGAAGACGGGGGCATTATCGTTAACGTCGCTCAGCGTGATGACCACAGAAGCCTTTGCAGACAGAGGGGGACGACCCAGATCTTGGCCGACCACTGTCAGCTCGTACTTCTCCTTAGTCTCTCTGTCCAGTGCTGCTGCAACAGTTATTAAACCGGTTTCTGGGTCAATGCTGAACATCCCGGCGGAACCCTCCAGTGTGTAGCTTATTTCAGCATTTAGCCCGGAATCTGCATCCGTGGCTGATACCAGTGTTACGTTCTCTTCAGTCCCAATATTTTCTGGGATCGTAACAGAAGTTAAACTGGGTTCAAATACGGGACTGTTATCATTGATGTCCAAGACTTCCACATGGACAGAGGCTTCATCCCGGCTGGTTCCATCAGAGATAGACACACGGACGGTGTAGTTCTTCTGCGTCTCGTAGTCTAGCTTGATATTTGTTGTTAGAATTCCAGTCAGCTGGTCGATGGAGAACTTGTCAGCCTCAGTATCAAGGGTTAAAGTGATGGGAACGACAGGAGACAGTGATAAAAATGCTACCTGTGGATCAAAGCACAGACTTTAGTCTTAAACACTTTTCATTTTTATTTAGGAATGGTGAGAGAAACCATGAGAAGATTAGAGTTATGAAAACCAAATGAGGACCAAGTACAGAACTTAGTAGATAGATAGATAGATAGATAGATAGATAGATAGATAGATAGATAGATAGATAGATAGATAGATAGATAGATAGATAGATAGATAGATAGATAGATAGATAGATAGATAGATAGATAGACACAGACAGACAGACAGGCAGGCAGGCAGGCAGGCAGGCAGGCAGGCAGGCAGGCAGGCAGGCAGGCAGGCAGGCAGGCAGGCAGGCAGGCAGGCAGGCAGATAGATAGATAGATAGATAGATAGATAGATAGATAGATAGATAGATAGATAGATAGATAGATAGATAGATAGATAGATAGATAGATAGATAGATAGATAGATAGATAGATAGATAGATAGATAGATACTTTAATAATCCTGAAGGAAATGAAGAAAAACTAGTATGTATCAGATAGATACTGCGGCGTTACTTTCCAGTAAAGACGAGGAAGCACCGCTAATAAAAACAACGTCACCTTAACAATCTCAGCTCCTGGTTCTTGCTCTTCTTCCACTTTTCCTTGATAGATTTTCTGAATGAACTGTGGATGAGAATCTCCAGGTGCCTTAATGTCCACAATAACAGATGAAGATCTGCTTATAACGCCCTCTATAAGTATGAAGAAGAAATTAAAATTCCACATTCATTTGTCATACATTTATTAAATAAGAGAATAAGGAAGCGTTGATATCGTACCGTCTTCTGCAGTCACATATAATGAGAACTGGAGGATCTCGTTCTCCAAAAGAGGGACGATATTCTTCAGTGTGATCTCGCCTGTGTTTTTATTTACATCAAAGTAGCCTTTTTCATTCCCAAACGTAATGGAGTAACTAATTTGCCCATTTGGTCCTTCATCCAGGTCAGTTGCTTCTACCTGTACATTGTTATAAGAAAACACAGTCAGGGCAAGTCAACTTTATTTAATTTTCCTTCTCAATATAGTTGTATCCAATTTCACCGATCGTTTTTCACTCCTGACCATGGAGGGTCATAAATCACACACGCCCCCTCCGACACGTGTGCAGTAGCCGACCACTTCTTTTCACCTGCATGAGGTTCATATTGAGATTCGAATTGCACACTTAGTCGTGCATTGACCTTTATTATCTTTCGCCTCTGTGCAGGCGCCATCGATCAGCCAGGAGAGGTCATAATTGCAGCAGTTATGAAGAATCTCTACAGCCCTTCCTCCCTCCCTAGATGAGTCAATTCTAGCAGAGCTGAGATTCGAATTCACAAACTTGAGATGTCAGAAGTGGTCAGGTTTATTTCTAATACAAATTTAACGTCCAGAAAACTTTAACTTAAACTTATAACTTTTATACTTTAACACTCGAACCAGCTCATGTCAGTGTTAATCTCACTCAGATCTTATTTTTTCCTCATTTTAATGCTTGATTTAACATGACTTTAAGCTCTCATTCCTTGTATGTATGGTTTCAAACACATAAACCGACTGATTGATGAGGATGCATACAGGTGTTTCTAATAAAGTGGCCGGTTACTTGTTCATAAACGTATATCAGTAAATAAAAAGGCCAGTTCTTGTAGCACTTTAAACCAATAAAATATTGCAGTCATATACCGATATATGAGAACCCTGCCCTGCTGTAAAACCCTAAGACACAGCAGTGATTCAGGTTCCTTGGTCATAAATGTGTGTCACATGCTGATAGTCACCGTGCTTAGAAACAAAACAAAACACAAATATCATAAATAAGGAGACGTCACCTGAACAACCAGCATGCCAACAGTCTGATCGATGGGAATTTCGCCCTCGTACTTGGCGCTTCCGAACACGGGGGTGTTATCATTCTCGTCCGAGAGGGTAATGTTCACGAGGGCTGTAGTGCTGTGAGTGGAGGGAGGATCGTCTCTCGCCTCGATCTGTGTGTTTTAACAAAGACATGAACTTCATTAACAGACAGGCATGTAGTGTATAGTTGAAGCCTAGTGGTTAAGGTTCTGGACTAGTAATCAGGTTGCTGGTTCAAGCCACACTGCTAGGTTGTCACTTTTGGGCCCTTGAGCAAGGCCCTTAACCCTCAATTACTGTTACAGTACTGGATAAAAGTGTCTGCTAAATGCCAAAAAAGTAAATATATGCAGAAGTATTGGGACTTCACTAATAATGACTGAATTAAATGTGATCCAACCACAACAGTTGCTGCTTACAGGTGTAATAAATCAATTCTATAAAAGACATTATATGCTTCCAACTTTGCAGCAACAGTTTAGGGAAGGCCCTTTCCTGTTCCAGCTCTATAAAGACATGAAAAAAACTCAGACATAAAAAACTCCAGTGTCCTGTTGCTCGCCTACAAAGCCAAAAATGGACCAGCCCCAAGCTACCTTCGAGGTCTAATCAAACCCTGCGCTGTACCACGCAACCTCCGAGCCACTAGTCTCGCTCGACTCGATCCCCCACCCAGGACTTGAGGAAGACAAGCATCAAAGCTCTTCTCTGTACTGGCACCCAAATGGTGGAACGAACTTCCTCTGTCTGTGAACATCTGATTCTCTTGCTGTCTTTAAAAAACGATTCATCACATCTTTACTAAACACTTAAGCTGACTTGTACTTACTTACTAACGCTCTTACTCATTTTTTTGGAAAAAAAAAACTTTGGTTCTAACAGGTTTTAGCAGATTTGTGTTCTTGGACTGTTGTTTACTTAAACTAGAGTAATTAAATCTTTACTATGGAAGCACTTCTGTAAGTCGCTCTGGATAAGAGTGTCTGCTAAATGCCGAAAATGTAAATGTACAGAGCGCTGACCTCAGCACCACTGAATTCGGCTGCATGTGTTTATTGTGGAGACTGGACAAAATTGCAAGCTTCGTCGAATCAGCCGTGGATTATTCACATTTGTAGAAGAATAATACAGATCTTTGCCGCCCCTACCTGAAAGGAAAAGCCGCTGACGGTCTCTCTGTCCAGCTCGGCCGGTGTCTTCACCCTGATGAACCCATCTGGACTGATGGAGAAAGGAACTGTATCTGGAATAAGCCTCAGCGTCCCTACAAAACCCCCCTACAGGGCAGATTAATCTGTTTTTAATGCAGGTTGGATGTTCTGCGTGGTTATTTAGTGAAGTGTTGGGTGTTCATTGTGATTTTTAATGTGAATTCTAACCTGATCCAAGTCGGTTACTTTGGCCTGAAGCACGTACAGATCTTCAGGAGAATTTTCTGGAATAACTGCGGCGTATTCGGTCTTGTCAAACTCTGGTGGGTTGTCGTTTTCATCCTCGATGGTTAGAAATACTACAGCGGCCGCCGTCTTCGTGCTGTCGTCATCCTGAGCTGCCTAGTAATACACACAGATACAGAAAAAACATCTGATTAATTTCTGACTGATTTAGTTTTTTGATATTTTCTTCTAGGAGATCCTTGTACATAGCTTGTACACATCATCAAATCAAAATCAAATCAAGGTTTATTTGTCACATACATAGTCATACACAGTACAACTGGCAGTGAAATGCTTTAGTGACTGCTCAGACAGTACAAAAACTACAAGATAGTTAAAAAATATATTATACAAAAAATATAGAATGTTTTTAAAAGTAAGAATTTAGAAACATTAGAAAAATTAACAATATAATTAAAAAGAGCAATTTAAAGTGAACAAGTGTGTAAAGTGACAAGTAGTGCAGAAACTGTGCAACATAATGCTATACAGATGTGATAAATAATAAATACACAATACTAATCTATACATATACATACATATGTATAAAAACTGTATACACGCATATACTTATATACACATACATATACATATAAATTAGATTGTGCAAGTAGTGTAAATTAGTCCTAAACATCATGCATCCTTCACAAAGACAATGAGATGAGTCTGTGCTGGAATTTAACAGACACTGGAGATACTGGAGACTGGAATGATACAGCTGTCATACGTTTATCAACTGTAAACTGCACTATTCTGATGAACTGTACCTGTATTTGGAGTGAGATTCCTTCTACTTCCTCTCTGTCCAGCGCCTTGGTCACAGATATGACCCCGGTGTTTGGGTTGATGTTGAAGTCACTTTGATACTCATTTGGACTGACTGGAAAGAGACATAAGAAGCAGTGGTCAGTATAGAGATGCACCACATCGTTTTGGGTGGAGGGATACCAGTGTAAATTATTAAAACGTGGTAAACTCGTAGTGAAGGAAGAATCCATAGTTATACTTCACCTGTAATGATGCTGTAAATTACAGGCTGATTGATTCCAGTATCTCCATCCTGAGCTTTTATAGCCTCTGGCATTACAGTTGAGAAGAATCCCACCTGAAAGAGTAGTTTAGAAATGCAAATACAATCCACACTTCACAGAACAAGACTGAAACTGTCAAACTTGCAGTCAAAGGTTGGTGCAGGAAAATAAACACCATCGTACCTGGTTTTCAGGAATGGAAGCTTGGTACAGACTGTGATAAAAATACGGGTTCATATTGTCAAAGTCTTCCACGGTAATCACGGTCAAGGCGGTGTCCTTCAGATTCCCAGCATCCTGGAGGAATATAGATTATACAGATTAATACACTCGGTCCCAGGTCAATCTCAGGACCCCCCCCCCCCCCCCCCTTACCCAACAACGAGTGGAGACAAGTGATACACAGGTTCAGTACTTACCCTCGCTTCTACAGTGAAGTTGTAGAGACTGACATAGTTGTAGTTGAGCCGAGAGATTATTCTGATCGTCCCGTCACTCCTTATCTCGAACTCAGCTGGAACGGGAGGCTGAATAAAAAAAAATGCACCGGGAAAGTTAAACAAGTCTGACAGTAAATTAATGTTCAGATATCAGATATTACACAGAGGAAACTTGATTAGAAAAAAACACACTTTCATTCATTGTCTGTTTTATCTTGGTCAGGGTCACGGTGGGTCTAATTCAGTGATAGTGGCAATGATAGTTGCAGTAACACTGGATTAAGGTCTGATGATCAGGTCAACATTCAGTGACCTCAAGTGACAGTCATATCAGTAGGTCAACGTAAATCTATGTTACGCAAAGAGCTCAGTGCTAAACTTGTAGCTACAGTCTTCCATTATTTAAGCAAAACTAAGGAAGCAAGCATGTCTTGATGTAGGGTGCATTGTGGGTCACCTGAATGGAATAAAACACCCGGTTGTTTTCTGGTGAAACGTCAGCATCCACTGCTTTTACTCTCAGCACATCAGAACCCACCGCTCGAACCTGGACAAAAAATATATTTATTTCCAAATTTAGCACCAATGAAATCTGGTAAGTGTTTCATTAATCATTCATTCATTCATTTGTTACTGAACAAAACGATGCTGGTGATCAAACGTACCTCTGATACAGAAGTTGAATAGAGTTTATTTTCAAAAACCGGTGCGTTGTCATTGATGTCCTGAACAAACAGTTCGCGCTTGTTCTGAAACTGTGATTAAAAACAAACAAAACAACTGTTATTAAACCTTATTTTTATTTTTGATATAATTCTAATCTCTGTATAAACCTTTAGTTTAAACTTACTCCTGAGTTTGTGCATGCCACTGAATAATACAGAGTTCCACCACCCTGAGGAACAAAAATAGACTATTATAATAATTTACTACACGTTGCATATCCCCCCCATTTTTTTCTCCCACTTAAGCGCATCCAATTTCTGCCTGTCAATCATCCTCTCACTAATGCTGGTCCCTGCTCCTGATTGGGGAGGACGAGGCTGCTCCACGCCCCCTCCGACACGTGCACAGAAATCGAACATCTTATCACCTACACTTGACGAGTGCAGTGCAGTACAGCGCTGTGTACGGAGAGCCACACCCTCTACCGCACTCCTTTCTCATCTCTATGCAGGCGCCACCAACCAGCCAGCAGAGGTCATAATCACACTAGTCTGAGAGAGAGTCCCCATCCGGCTTAGTCCCGCCCCTATCTGAACAACAGGCCAATCGTTGTTCATGTGGCCACTTAGCCTCAGCCGGCAGGGCAGAGCCGAGATTCGATACGATGTATTCGAGATCTCAGCTCTGGTGAACAGCGTGTGTTTTACCGCTGCGTCACCCGAGCGGCATATTCCTCTATTTATGAAGACAATTGAAAGACTGAGGTAGGAGGATGTAAAACATGGTGTGGTTGCTCACGCTTCTAGTTGCTTTTTTATACACATAACTGTAGGTATAACGTGTACATATAACCATACAGATAAATCTGAATTCTGAAGTGTCTGAAGTGTGAGACCTGGCTGAGAACATCAGCATCCAGAGGTTTTGTGGTGCGGACGATGGCAGTCGTGTCTCCAGGAGCGTAGATCAGCTCCAGGAAGGAAATGCCGATGGGAAAGATATAAGCCTCCAGCCGCAGATTATCACTGGGCTGGATGTTATTAAGGATCTCCACATCACCTGTGGACACAATCGCATCAGTCAGATTAAATTAACAACAAACACACACAGCTTTTCTTAAAACGGCACTTGTGAGAAAAAGAAGCTGATGTGGCGATTAGCCAGATTACACACTTCATACAACAAAATATTTACATGAAGGATGTTTGTGCAAATATTTGCTTTACCTTCATAGCCCTCTTGGACAGAACCCACATTGTGGTCACTTCCAGCAGCACAGTTTATAGATGAAGTTCCTACAGGAGGTAGAACAACACATGCACCATGTTTTATTCTCTCTGGAACAGACACCACCACTCTCTCTTTAGGCCCTTCGTATGGAGGAGAACCGGACAGTTTATAAATGATTGCTGCCATGGTTTGAAAGGAAGGGTTGGCTATGACTCTCATATCTAATATGTGGACTCCCCAAAAAGGTAAAAACAAAAGGGTTGTTAGTTAAACTCTAACTTCAGGTAAAACTTATATAATAATGACCTCCCCCCACATCCCTGATTGGAACTGTATAATTTGCACTCGGCTTGCTCAACAGGGGTTTTTTGTATCTGTTGGTCCTGGATTTTGTAAAGTTGCTTTGAGACAATGTCTATTGTAAAAAGAAATATAAATAAAGTTGACTTGACTTGACACTCTGATTGCTGCAGTGACTGGTAAATAAAGATATGAAAATGGGCGCGGTCCAGCTTTAACTTCGCTGTGTGGTAAACATGATCCTTATTCACAATCGCCAAACAAAACCAGAACCAGAACTTCATTGTGTCTGTACTGAAATACTGAGGTAGACTTGAGAACAGAGTCTCTGCTTTAAAGAGACGCTGGATTAAAGTGAACAGCAGTACAGCTAAACTATATTCCTGGTATTGGGACTTTCTTCACAGCAAAAAGGACCTGGGTTCAATTCCCAGGTGGAGCGATCCGGTTCCTTTCTCAAAATCAAATCAAATTAAGGTTTATTTGTCACATACACAGTACAACTGGCAGTGACATGCTTTAGTGACTGCTCGGCCACATTAGTTACAAAATAGACAAAATAGACAAAAAATATATATTTATACAAAAAATTTAAATGTTTTTAAAATCTAAAAGTGTAGAAAAATACAAAAAAAATTATATTGAAAAGAAACTTAAATATAATTTAAAAATAGAAGCAATTTAAAGTGAACCAAGTGTGCAAAAGTGACAACAGTTGTGCAAGAACTGAACATAATACTGAATCTATATGGTGCAACATAATGCAATAAGAGTGTGAATATTGTACACAAATACAAATCTATATACATATACACATATACATATACATAAAACCTGTATACACGCATATACATATATGCACACATATCTATCTATCTATCCATCCATCCATCCATCCATCCATCCATCCATATATATATATGGATATGTATGACTGTATATGTATATGTACAGTGTATCACAAAAGTGAGTACACCCCTCACATTTCTGCAAATATTTCATTATATCTTTTCATGGGACAACACTATAGACATGAAACTTGGATATAACTTAGAGTAGTCAGTGTACAGCTTGTATAGCAGTGTAGATTTACTGTCTTCTGAAAATAACTCAATACACAGCCATTAATGTCTAAATAGCTGGCAACATAAGTGAGTACACCCCACAGTGAACATGTCCAAATTGTGCCCAAATGTGTCGTTGTCCCTCCCTGGTGTCATGTGTCAAGGTCCCAGGTGTAAATGGGGAGCAGGGCTGTTAAATTTTGTGTTTTGGGTACAATTCTCTCATACTGGCCACTGGATATTCAACATGGCACCTCATGGCAAAGAACTCTCTGAGGATGTGAGAAATAGAATTGTTGCTCTCCACAAAGATGGCCTGGGCTATAAGAAGATTGCTAACACCCTGAAACTGAGCTACAGCATGGTGGCCAAGGTCATACAGCGGTTTTCCAGGACAGGTTCCACTCGGAACAGGCTTCGCCAGGGTCGACCAAAGAAGTTGAGTCCACGTGTTCGGCGTCATATCCAGAGGTTGGCTTTAAAAAATAGACACATGAGTGCTGCCAGCATTGCTGCAGAGGTTGAAGACGTGGGAGGTCAGCCTGTCAGTGCTCAGACCATACGCCGCACACTGCATCAACTCGGTCTGCATGGTCGTCATCCCAGAAGGAAGCTGACGCACAAGAAAGCCCGCAAACAGTTTGCTGAAGACAAGCAGTCCAAGACATGGATTACTGGAATGCCCTGTGGTCTGACGAGACCAAGATAAACTTGTTTGGCTCAGATGGTGTCCAGCATGTGTGGCGGCGCCCTGGTGAGAAGTACCAAGACAACTGTATCTTGCCTACAGTCAAGCATGGTGGTGGTAGCATCATGGTCTTGGGCTGCATGAGTGTTGCTGGCACTGGGGAGCTGCAGTTCATTGAGGGAAACATGAATTCCAACATGTACTGTGACATTCTGAAACAGAGCATGATCCCCTCCCTTCGAAAACTGGGCCTCATGGCAGTTTTCCAACAGGATAACGACCCCAAACACAACCTCCAAGATGACAACTGCCTTGCTGAGGAAGCTGAAGGTAAAGGTGATGGACTAAACCCAATTGAGCACCTGTGGCGCATCCTCAAGTGGAAAGTGGAGGAGTTCAAGGTGTCTAACATCCACCAGCTCCGTGATGTCATCATGGAGGAGTGGAAGAGGATTCCAGTAGCAACCTGTGCAGCTCTGGTGAATTCCATGCCCAGGAGGGTTAAGGCAGTGCTGGATAATAATGGTGGTCACACAAAATATTGACACTTTGGGCACAATTTGGACATGTTCACTGTGGGGTGTACTCACTTATGTTGCCAGCCATTTAGACATTAATGGCTGTGTGTTGAGTTATTTTCAGAAGACAGTAAATCTACACTGCTATACAAGTTGTACACTGACTACTCTAAGTTATATCCAAGTTTCATGTCTATAGTGTTGTCCCATTAAAAGATATAATAAAATATTTGCAGAAATGTGAGGGGTGTACTCACTTTTGTGATACACTGTATATGTATATATATATTTAGATTTGTGTAAATCACTCCTGATTGCTATTTTGGTTGAGGACCCGAATAGCTTGTGGGAAAAAGCTCCTCCTCATCCTCTCCATTTTGGAAAAAGCTCCTTCTCATCCTCTCCGTTTTCTGTGTGGGTTTCCTCTGGGAGATCCGGTTTCCTCATACAGTCCGTACAAGACGTACAGTCAGGTTAACTGGAGATACAAAACTGCTCTAAGTGTGTGTGTGTGTGTGTGTTTGCTCTGTGATGGACTGGTGACCTGTCCAGGGAGTTTTCTGCCTTTACGCCCGGTGGACTGGACCCACCACGACCCTAAACAGTCAGTGAATGAATCTAATGAATTAATGAAGTATTGAATTAAAAATCACTAAACAATACTGTAAGAATATCAAACGTTCACGTCGTGCCGACAGCTGCCTTAAAACGTGTGAGGAAACAGCTTTTCTGGGTTTTTTTCCATTATAAAAATCACTAATGACAAGTTAGGTAGAGATTGGGTTTATATAACTCGCTCTTCTTTAGCAGGCACTGCAGCATCTCACTGAACCCTCTGGATACTTCAAGGTGTTTTCTAGGTTGTACTTGCCACAATTCTTTACACTAGAGTAGCATTTCACCATCAACGTTCTTGAATTTTGTTTATATTTAACAGTCTAAGCACAAAGACGAAAATATGATTTAATTATTATATGTTATATTTATTATTAATACATACATTTCAATGCGACTAGGTGAGATTTTAATAGGGTGAAAAAGGTTAAATAATATGTCCCATATATATAAAACAAATGTTTTTTTTAACAGAATGATGCACAATCTTATGTTTCATATGTAATATCCTGCGAAATGTATCTTTTAACCCCACAAAAAGTATATTCCTAATACTGTAACATTTTTCACACTGTTTTTACTCACCAACAGCTCCCCACACATTGCCAATGCACAAACAGGACGAAAGAAAAACACAACAGATGAAATTCATGTTGCCCTTACAGAGCAGATCCAGCAGGTCAGGTCTCCTCTCTCTGACTCCCTGCTAGCTGTAAATCTAACACACCAAATCAGATCAGATCTGATTAAAAGAGACAGAGTAGCAATCGAGCTTTTACTGTAAAACACTAACCATCCCCTCAACACACACCCATTAATAAAAAAACAGTCTCGCTTCCTCTTTATCAAACTCTTTCCCTCGCCATAAACCATAATGACTAAACACAAGGACAGAGACCTTTGATCCATCATTACACCTCAGAGAGACGTAATCAAAGTCATATCAGAGCGCGAGTCTGACCTTTCATATGTAACACCATATAAAACTGATCTGTTTCTATTTCTGTGTATTTATTGTGTTTTTTTTCTTTCAGAGCTTCAAACACAAGTTTGTTTAATATAAAGACATGCTAAGTAACAGTGAGTGGAGTTTACAAATAGTAGTTTATAAATTATATATATATATACAGTATATATATATATATATATATATATATATATATATATATAGTTTAAAATACATATATAGAGTTTAAAAACTCCAGCAGCGCTGCTGTCTTATCCACTCATACCAGCACAACACACACTAACACACCAGCACCATGTCAGTGTCACTGCAGTGCTGAGAATGATCCACCACCTAAATACTAAATAATACCTGCTCTGTAGTGCTCCTGTGAGAGTCCTGACCATTGAAGAACAGCATAAAAGGGGGCTAACAAAGCATGCAGAGAAACAGATGGACTACAGTCAGTAATTGTAGAACTACAAAGTGCTTCTATATGGTAGGTGGAGCTGATAAAATGGACAAAACAAGGAAGTGGTTTTAATGTTATGGCTGGTATATACAGGGGTTGGACAAAATAACTGAAACACCTGTCATTTTAGTGTGGGAGGTTTCATGGCTAAATTGGACCAGTCTGGTGGCCAATCTTCATTAATTGCACATTGCACCAGTAAGAGCAGAGTGTGAAGGTTCAATTAGCAGGGTAAGAGCACAGTTTTGCTCAAAATATTGCAATGCACACAACATTATGGGTGACATACCAGAGTTCAAAAGAGGACAAATTGTTGGTGCACGTGTTGCTGGCGCATCTGTGACCAAGACAGCAAGTCTTTGTGATGTATCAAGAGCCACGGTATCCAGGGTAATGTCAGCATACCACCAAGAAGGACAAACCACATCCAACAGGATTAACTGTGGACGCAAGAGGAAGCTGTCTGAAAGGGATGTTCGGGTGCTAACCCGGATTGTATCCAAAAAACATAAAACCACGGCTGCCCAAATCACGGCAGAATTAAATGTGCACCTCAACTCTCCTGTTTCCACCAGAACTGTCCGTCGGGAGCTCCACAGGGTCAATATACACGGCCGGGCTGCTATAGCCAAACCTTTGGTCACTCGTGCCAATGCCAAACGTCGGTTTCAATGGTGCAAGGAGCGCAAATCTTGGGCTGTGGACAATGTGAAACATGTATTGTTCTCTGATGAGTCCACCTTTACTGTTTTCCCCACATCCGGGAGAGTTACGGTGTGGAGAAGCCCCAAAGAAGCGTACCACCCAGACTGTTGCATGTCCAGAGTGAAGCATGGGGGTGGATCAGTGATGGTTTGGGCTGCCATATCATGGCATTCCCTTGGCCCAATACTTGTGCTAGATGGGCGCGTCACTGCCAAGGACTACCGAACCATTCTGGAGGACCATGTGCATCCAATGGCGGTGCCGTGTATCAGGATGACAATGCACCAATACACACAGCAAGACTGGTGAAAGATTGGTTTGATGAACATGAAAGTGAAGTTGAACATCTCCCATGGCCTGCACAGTCACCAGATCTAAATATTATTGAGCCACTTTGGGGTGTTTTGGAGAAGCGAGTCAGGAAACGTTTTCCTCCACCAGCATCACGTAATGACCTGGCCACTATCCTGCAAGAAGAATGGCTTAAAATCCCTCTGACCACTGTGCAGGACTTGTATATGTCATTTCCAAGACGAATTGACGCTGTATTGGCCGCAAAAGGAGGCCCTACACCATACTAATAAATTATTGTGGTCTAAAACCAGGTGTTTCAGTTATTTTGTCCAACCCCTGTATATATATATATATAATGGACAATTTTGTGTCTCCAATTCACCTCACTTGCATGTCTTTGGACTGTGGGAGGAAACCGGAGCACCCGGAGGAAACCCACGCAGACACAGGAAAAACATGCAAACTCCACACAGAAAGAACCCGGACCCCTTGACCTGGGAATGAAACTCATGAATGTACCCACCGAGCCACCATGCCAGCCAAAAAAATAATACAAAAATTGAGGAGATACGACTGAGTGATGAGATATGATTTGATCGTAAGAAAAAAGAAAATGGGGCGGCACGGTGGGTAGAAATGTCCAGTCATCAGTCCATGACTCAAAAGTACTGTTAAACAACCAATGATCTAAAACATAGGAGCAATTCCAGTTTTTAACTTTACAAAAGATAATAAAAAAAAAAGTTTAAATTAAAAAATAATAAATAAATAATTGAAAATAATGTTTTTCAGTTGCCTCATTAAGATGCTGCAGCAGAACCTCAAACTTTACTTTGGCTAAGAGAAGTGGCTCCACATCCCTCCACGTTGATGTTGATCTTTTGTAGTTGTTCCTGCTGGTTGCACTAGTTATTACATTTAGAGAGGCAATTAATCTTTACACAGGTAATAAACGTGCTGCATCACCTGTTCCCTTCAATAAATAAAACAATCATTTATTAAACGTGGTTCTGTCCTCTCATGTTCTTCTTGTCTGATGTAGTGTATCTGAAAATCATTTACCGTTCAAGCTTTACCATCCTAAAAAAAGAAAGGGACTTCCCTAAATTCTTGCCACAACATTAAAAAATTACTTTGTTAACCTTTTATTTACAGCTGTTAAAATGGATGAGGTAGAAACAACTAAATTCACTCATTAGCAGGGGTGTCCTGTTTTACACTATAGTTACATTCATGACAGGAACGGTAGTTACTCATTACACAAGATTCATCAGTTCACTAGTTTATATCAAACACAGTTGTGGACAATTTAGTATCTGGGTCATTTCTACAGTTCGGTGCCTTTTGTGTCCCCAGTACTGATCACTGTATTTATTAAGTGAATTTTTTATTTGATCATTTTAAAAATAATCACAGCCAGCAGAGGTTGTAATTGCATTAGTTATGAGTTATGAGAGTCCCTATCCGGCTTAATCCCACCCATATCTGAACAACACGTCAATTGTTGTTCATGTGGCTGCTTAGCCTAGCCGGGAGGCAGAGCTGAGATTCGATATGATGTATTTGAGATCCCAGCTCTGGTTGCAGCGTGTGTTTTTACCGCTGCGCCACCCTACCAACAGCCACACTGCAATACTGCAATCAAGAAGAATCTGGTCTAAAACTCTGGCAAATTTGGTTCATACACTATTGGGATAACTGACCATGAGCTGGCTGGACAACATCATATATTCATTGAAAATGATACTTCAAATTTAAACACACAGAGATTTAAGAGAGAAAAAAAGGAGTTAAGAACCTGATTTACTGTACAGAATTAATTTTAACGGATTTTAATTCCACACAACTCAAAAGTTCTATTTTTTTATTCTTCCCCGCAGTGATAAATCAAACATAATAACGTAGGTTCTCTTTTTTCCCCCCTGTGAGAGACAGTTTTACATAAACAATGCACTGCCTAGTTCTAGAAACCGCTGATGATCACATGACCTAGCTCCTAAGTGGCGTACAGGTTCTGATCAAGTGCTTACGCTGGCTAATCCTTATCAAGAGTGAATGATCGCTAACACAGAGTCTCTCATCTTCACAGCTCCGCACTGCTCGTGTACCAGTTCCCCACAGTCCTGTTGTTTATTCTGCCGTGATCAGACGAGACCAGATCAGACTCTCTCCTGGTTGAAGAACTTTCCGGTGTAACGGCCGTGGTTGTGCAGGTCGAAGGGACTGATGACTTTGCGGCTCCCCAGCATGTTGGAGCGGACGATTCTCTCAAAGGTCCAAGGGTTCTGGTTGTTGGATCTTCTTTCGGCAAACTCTTCATGCATCGCAGCCAGACTCTCTCTGCTCACGACCTAAAATTCAACAAACATACAAACATCAAAGACTCAGAAAAGGAAAAACTGTATCAGCCACACTGGGGTCTTTAATGGCTTAAACAATGTTTTACACCTGTATTATAAAGATAATTCTAATAATAATAACAGTAATGTCAATAACATTAATAATGATAATTTAATAACATTTGTCATTATAAGTAATATTAATAATGATGGTTGTAATAACAAAAATTTTACAATATTTATAATTATAATAGTGATAATAACAATTAGAAGAACAATAATAAAATGTATATTATTTATAATGATAATAATAATTATTATTACTATTGTTAATGATCACATTACTATTAACAAATTATTATTATCATTATCCGGTCCGGGTCCTTTCTGTGGGGAGTTTGCATGTTCTCCCCGTGTCTGCGTGGGTTTCCTACGGGAGCTCCGGTTTCCTCCCACAGTCCAAAACATGCAGTCAGGTTAATTGGAGACCACTGAATGTGTGTGTGTGTGTGTGTGTGTGCGTGTGTGTCTGCCCTGTGATGGACTGGCGCCCCGAGCAGGGTGTTACTGTGTGCCTTGCGCCCATTGAAAAGCTGGGATAGGCTCCAGCACCCCCCTGCGACCCTGACTGGATAAGCAGTTAAGAAAGTGAGTGAGTGAGTATTATCATTTTCATGACTGTTATAATTATAAATATTATTAAATCTTTACTGTTATTATTATTGTTGTTATAATTATCATCATAATTATCATCATCATCACTATTATAAATATTGTTAAATTATTATTACAATCACTAATATAATTATAAATATTATTAAATTGTTATTACTATTATAATTAGAAATAATATTTAATAAAAATTATTACTGTTATAAATTGTATTAACTTATTATTATTATTATCATTACTGTTATAAATATTATTAAATTATTATTATTATCACTAATTATTACTACAATAATTATAAATATTATTAAATTATTATTATCATTATAATTATTACTACTATAATAATGAATATTATTAAATTATTATTATTACTATAATTATTACTACTATAATAATGAATATTATTAAATTATTATTATCATTATTACTAATTTTACTGCATATGTGGTGAAGGAGGTGTGTGTTAGTTATGTATGTGTTAAGTACTGAGATCATTGTTAATAAAATTAAAACGTCTACACTAATGTAGTAAAACATCGTTAAAGTCAATGATCATTGTTAATAAAATATAGATCATTGTTTAAGTCGAACCTGAGCCGGGAACGGCAGCTTTTTGGCCACTTCTTTAAGGACCGGTTCCACCTCTTCAAGTTCAATGTGGCCCCCGACCTCCAAAACCAATCGGCCGCTCTTGACGGGCGTGACGTAAAAGTCGATGGCGCCTTTGCCGCCACCCATGCGCTGACCGAGGCCTTTCCGGGTGATGGGCTTGTACGGAGCATTGACCCGCCATCGGGCGAAGGTGGTCCGCGGGTCCATCCGGCGATTAATGGTGAGCCTCATCATCTCCATATGACCCCAGTGTAGATACCCTCCACCCAGCGCCTGGAAAACAACAAGGGTTTGATGGGTGAGTGGGGACGAAATGCTGAGAGCTGATCTGAGCAGATTTACAAACTTATTTACTTGGCACTTTAATTTAAATAATCAGATCTGCCTTTTTTTTTTTATACAGTACTGATTAGGAAAGGGCGTTTGTGGCATTAAATTATTCAAGTGTACTGACCACAATGCCGTACTGTCCACTCGTGAATGTGTTAGCAGCCTTCGCTGGACCCTGGATGTCCCGCAGCTTCTTCATCTCCTTTTTAGCTTTCTTAAGATTAGGGACCTTGTTGAGGAATTTGAGCTTCGGCTTCTCTGGTAAAACCACATCTGTCAGAGAAGACAAAAATAGTCAATCTAATATATATATATAGTGTATATTATATAATATATATTACAAAAAAGCAATTTGGAGAATATAAAAGGACATTTGGTGTTTTAATTTACATTTTTCTGTATTTAGCAGACACTTTTATCCATCCAGTTCCTGCAGCCTGACCATAGGGAGAGTATTCTTCTGGTAATAGACAACCAGTTTCAGTTCTGATTCACCTCTCTACAGAACTGTAACTCAGAACTCTACAGGCTTATTCTAACACTTCCTGGTGTGCATCATAAAATCCAGCCATGAAGACCTTGGACTTCTTATGGTTGCGACTGACAAATTTGTCCCAGCCCTCATCAGGTCATCACTGCAGTAAAAATAGGATTTTTCTTTATTGTCATGATGGGATTTGTCTAAAGTTTTGTCTCTGGACACATTTTGGAAGGAAAATAAAGCAGCAAAGCAGAAACTGCTCCATTATTTATGCCAATTTTTGTAATCTGTAAATGTCCACAAACTTTTAGTCCTGAGGTGTCACTGTTTTAGACTTACCACGGAAGTCTGGAGGCAGATCGTACGTTTTTAACCCAGCTGAAAAGACTTTCATGTGATGCTGTAGGATCTGAGCAGCTGAGAGAATTAGAGCAGACAGTAAATATCACTTTAGATTCTCATTTTGATAATAATTATTATAATAATAATAATGATAGTGATAATAATAATAATAGTAATAGAAATACTACTAATATTAACAATAATAATAATAATAATAGAAATAATAATAATAATAGTGATAATAATAATAACAGTAATAATGGTAATAATAATAAGTGATAATAATAACAATAATAATAATAGTAATAGTGATAATAATAATAATAAATGATAATAATATAATAATAATGTGATGATATTAATAATAATAACAATGATAGTGATAGTAATAATAATATTAATAATAATAATAGTGATTATAATAATTATATTAATAACAATAACAATAAGTGATGATAATAATATTAATAATAATAGTGATGATAATTATATTAATAATAATAACAATAATAATAATACTAATAATATTAATAATAATGATAATAATATAATAATAATAGTGCTGACTTTATAAGGTTTTTCTTCTACTGACACTTAAAATCCGTTAGTAGCTACACATTAGTTAAACAAAGCTGAATAAATGAGCACAGCATGTTGTTTACTAATGAAATGAAAAAATTAAAACAATAATATTAATGATGTAAATGATGTTTATTACTGTTGTGTATAATGATTGTTTCTCTTTGTAATACCTGGATGTTCAGTCGTCCTGCTCAGCAGCCCTGTAAACACGCGGCTGCACACTGACAACATGACAAACTTTAATCTAGAAAATAAAAGAATTAAATTCAATCATAAATTATAATCTGACTGTTACAATCTGCCGGTTTATCAACATGCACTGAACAAGGTCGCTGCCATCTTTCCTACACAACATCCTGTGCGGCCATTAAAAAAGTCCCAGTGAGAACAAACCCTGAAGAAAGAGAGTTCCACATGCATTCCTGAGATTGTGCTAAAAGAATTTCACTCACAACCAGCTCAGATATTTACTGTAAATTACACTTTTAGCTTTACATTTATTATTTACATTTTATCAGCTCCACTTACCATATAGAAGCACTTTGTAGTTATACAATTACTAACTGTAGTCCACCTATTTCTCTACATGCTTTATTAGCCCCCTTTCATGCCATTCTTCAATGGTCAGGACCCCCACAGGACCACCACAGAGCAGGTATTATTTAGGTGGTGGATCATTCTCAGCACTGCAGTGACACCAACATGGTGGTGGTGTGTTAGTGTGTGTTGTGCTGGTATGAGTGGATCAGACACAGCAGCGCTGCTGGAGTTTTTAAACACCTCACTGTCACTGCTGGACTGAGAATAGTCCACCAACCAAAAACCTCCAGCCAACAGCGCCCCTGTGGGCAGCATCCTGTAAGCACTGATGAAGATCTAGAAGATGACCGACTCAAACAGCAGCAATAGATGAGCGATCGTCTCTGACTTTACATCTACAAGGTGGATCGACTAGGTAGGAGTGTCTAATAGAGTGAACAGTGAGTGGACACTGTATTTAAAAACTCCAGCAGCGCTGCTGTGCCTGATCCACTCATACCAGCACAACACACACTAACACATCACCACCATGTCAGTGTCACTGCAGCGCTGAGAATGATCCACCACCTAAATAATACCTGCTCTGTGGGGGTCCTGTGGGGGTCCTGACCATTGAAGAACAGCATGAAAGGGGGCTAACAAAGCATGTAGAGAAACAGATGGACTACAGTCAGTACTTGTAGAACTACAAAGTGCTTCTATATGGTAAGTGGAGCTGATAAAATGGACAGTGAGTGTAAAAACAAGGAGGTGGTTTTAATGTTATGGCTGATCGGTGTATTTGTCTAATGTTTCTCATCGTGAAAAATATATGGGCCTTACAGCAACATGGATCTTTACTTTTTTTTTTTTACTTTTACTAAAACCGTGATCAAAGCCACCAAGTCTTCAGTGCTTAATTATTAAGGTATCACAAAAACAAAATCATTCATAATACTTGTTTAATATTGTGTAATGAGAGTCTGCATTCGAATAAAACTAAGCATTTTAGATCAGGGTTTCTGTAGTCCAATCATGGAGGTCCAACCTGTTCACAACACACCTGATCAAGCCATCAACCAATCAACAGCCTGTTTCTACGCTAAATCAGGTGTGTTGGAAGAAGGCTAAACTTGAAATGGTGGCACTAAAACTCCAGTTAAATCTGCTTTAGGTTGCAGTATGGCAGTATAGGTCAGAGCTATTTAATTAACAGTCATTTACATCTATATTCTGAAAATATCCAATCCCAATCATTTAAATGCCTCTAGGACTAGGAGTGTTGAGAAAACCAAGGACCAAATTTGCTACGATAAAGAATTTATTACTGTTTATCTAAACCTGAATCACCTGAATCCACTGAGCAATTAAGTGAAGATTTTAACCAGACACACTGGAGTCCTGAATCCACCTAGAAGAGAAACTTGTGTTGTAAAAGCCTTTTTCTTATATTTCCAGAATAATATACACAGAGGCTTTGTACACCACTCAGTGTGGTAGTAGAAGATGGAAAACCCAGACTTCCCATACGCTTTCACAGAGACTGGGCATCTCTGCCACAGAGACACTATGGAACCCTACAAGTTCTCGTTTAAGCTTCAGGATGTCCGTGGCACCATGAGAGAACATCAAGCGCTTTGCAGTTACATAACCCAGCACGTACATGACCTCCTGGAGAAGAGGTTGAACTTGGTGAAGATGCCCTTGACACAAAGAACCCAATCTGATTCTCATCCTGCCAGTTTTGTCTACATGAGTCCAGGAGCACTGAAGCATCGTGGGACCCTGCTGGTTTTGATCCAAGACAGAGGGGCCGTAGGGTGCGGTGTGTGGAGCTGGAGAGCCGTGGTCCACGAAGGTTTGGACAGAGGCAGTCAGATCCCATATGTGCGCTGGGCTTTGCGTGAGTCCTGTGCAGTCTTGCTGATGAACCCCAACAGAGGTGGGACATCGCCGGAGGAGCACGTCCACCTGGTGTGGGAGCAGCTGCTGCTCAGGAGCGCCGCAGAGCGAATTGCAGTGGTAGCGCATGGCTACGGAGGCCTAGCTTTTGTTCATCTCCTGTGCTGTAGACTGGAGGAGATTGAGCAGCGGAGGTGTGCCGTGGCCCTCATCGATTCCTCACACAGTCTCTGGCACCAGCCTCTCGGAGCTTCTGGACGTGACTGGTTGAAAGCGCACTCTAACATGTGGGTACTTAGTACCAAGCAGAAGAATCGGCCGGTAGGGTCTCTTAAGATGGGTTGCAGGATGGTGTCGGCGGGGACGCAGTGCCACGAGACGGCGCCTGCGGTGTGTATGGAGTCGGTGTTTCGATTCTTCGGTAAACTGATGAAGC
The DNA here is from genome assembly GCF_030014385.1 of Trichomycterus rosablanca. Taxonomy (NCBI): domain Eukaryota; kingdom Metazoa; phylum Chordata; class Actinopteri; order Siluriformes; family Trichomycteridae; genus Trichomycterus; species Trichomycterus rosablanca. The sequence goes on along the minus strand of NC_086002.1, from coordinate 4,079,599 downwards.
CGTCGGTTGTACCGACTCCATTTAGCATCGTCACTAGAAGCAGGAGCCTCGGAGTGAGGAAAGCGAGCGACAGTGCAACTGATATGAACAATAATTGCTCTTAAATTAAGAAAAGTTCAGCGTCTGCTGGCTTTGAGACCAGTATCATGTAAAATTAAATCAATAAATAACTGCAGCACAACAAAGTTTTCTCTTTTGATTTTAATACTTTTTTAATAATTGGCACAAGTAACCAAACAGCAATGAGTAATAACAGAATAAAATAACATGCATTTATATTTAAAAAGCAAAGAGAAATGTGAGAAAAGCAACCAGACTTCTAACACACTGTATATGTTATTTCCATAGGAAACAAGTTAAATATAAAAGTGGCCACAATCTTTTTCACCTGCTTACATCCTTAATAAAGAACTGAAAAGCTTAAATTACTTCAAAGGTGCGTCACTTATTTTAATGTTCTGTTACAAAAAAGCTAGAAATAAATAAAGCATATGATAAAATGACATTAGTAAACCAATTTGATTAAAGTAAATCTATCAGGTCAGAAAAAAACAGGTCTAGGCCAGATTCCTTTTTGTGGTTACATCACTTCCACTGATTTACATCACAGACATGGAAAGGAATCACAGTATTAATGGTACTAATGTGTATTATCGTGTTCAAAACCTCTGATGTCATATAAACATTATATTACAAAATAATTTATACAGGTTTTACTTTTGTTAATGTGTGTTTACATTTTTGGCCCTCTCTGTATATGCTATACATACACAAGCACATTTCCCAGTCATATTTAAAAATATATTATGCATTGTTTTTATCATTTTAATTAAACCCATGGAGCATACTACATATCAGGGACCAAACAAATCTAGGCTATATTCCATGGTAAAGCAGATCATATTTAGGTATGTTTCGCTGATCTATAGGACTCCTCACAATCAGTTTTCCTCTCATGGCTCCTCTGTAAATCACCTCGACCAGATCGATGAAGTCCTGCTTTGTTTTAAAGCACCCAACAAACTTGGTGTGGTCAGGAGACCTGGAACAATATTAGATTAAAAACATGTACACAAACTTAAGAGCAGAAAATAATATCTGTATAACATTAAACAACATTTTACTCACAACGTTTGCCATACCGCAAAGTTTTACAAAAAAAAAGTAATTGTTTACTCTGATTTTTACTGTGTACCATTAGGAAGTGGCCTACTATTTTACTGGGGGTAACAGTTACATAAACAAAACTAAACTAATTACTCTACATTAATGAGTATAAAAGATTAATATCACAGATTTTAGAAAAGCTTAATCACTTTATACTCACCCATAATCAACCTTCATGTGCTGTCCATTAAAGAAGAAAACAGTCGAGGGAATGAAACTGATATCAAAGTATCGTGTGTAGACTGGGACCTTGTCGACATCCACGAGATAGATGGACGTCATGTTACTCAAGTCATGGGAGGTTTTTGACAGCTGCAAAAACAAATGGTATAAAATAAAGTGGTGAATAATACTGTGTGATTAGTACATCATTAAGAGACAAAAATAAACAAACACTTTACTTAAAGTTTCATATAACTGAATACAGAAGTGCAGAAATCTTTTGATAAAAACATGAGTAAAAAACGAGTGTTCTACCACTACATGATTATTCAAGCACAGACGTGTTCTCCTGCCAAAGAAGAAACCCAAACTATCAGATGATCAGATCACGTCCAAAAGCTTAAACAAGCTCTGCTATTAACTACAGCTGCTTAATCATTGGTGACACAACAGTGTCAACAGTCAAACAAGCTTTATATTACCATGGGCCCCTGTCCACAGTACTTGGTGGAACATCCATCTTTTTGCCTTTATAACTTTTAATAAACCATTTTGGTGAACGTTAACAAGTCTCTGTGACTGCTTGTTGAATTTTCATCTTTTCTTCTCGTGTAAAAGCTTCCAACTCAATACTTTCAATCCCACCAAAAGATTTGCAGTTGGAATTGAATGAAATTTGGAGACTCATCAGCCACATATCCAGGACTGATTTCTGACAGTCTGTTTAGAATCACCGGGTATCAATTTAAAAAGGTTTATAATTCCTTATTTTGTTTGAGGGGTTTAAATAATTCCAATTACAACTGAATTTAACTGTTTCTAACTGAATTTAACTGTTTCTAACTGAATTTAACTGTTTCTAACTGAATTTAACTGTACCTGTACCTGTAACTCAGGAGTGTTATTTTAACACATACACACTACACACATTACATTACATGCGCGCACACACACACACTACACATATACACACATTACATGCACACACAAATATACACACACACACACACACTACACATATACACATTACATGCACACACACACACACACACATATATACACACACATATATACACACACACTACACATATACACACATTACATGCACACACATATATACACACACACACTACACATATGCACATTACATGCACACACACACACTACACATATGCACACATTACATGCACACACACACATTACATGCACACATTACATGCACACACACACACACACACACACACACACTACACACACACACACACACACTACACACACACACACATTAAATGTTGCCGAATTATGGAAGGAAAATTCAGCACATCAGAATAAATATTTGGACTTACAATTTCATCCAGCTGCATACACACTGTATCATCATCTCTGCCAAACCTCAAAACCAGCACTTTTTCTTCCACACATTTAATAACCTCATCCAGCTCTCTTTTACTGCACAGTTTAGGCAGAAATAAACTCATGATATTATCAGCTATTTTATATCAATTCTGTTAAAACGTATCAATTCCGTTCGTACGCGCTCGTGTAAAATCCCCACCCGTATTAAGACAAAGCCAACATTCAAAGCAATATGATTGGCTAACAGAATTCCATTTCAGCCAATCACAGCGCATTAAAGTATGGTCCAGCCGAAAACGGGTTGGAAAACGTTGCTTTGACTAAATGTTTGTGGTGGATTGAATACAGACAGAAATTCACTCTGTTGCGCATAATGATTAAAAAATTTTAATGAAATTGTATATAATGCAAACGAGCGACATTTAACCCTAAATAAAGCGCTGTTTTAAATGTAAATGGTAATCCTTTAGAGGTCTATATTTTGCGCCGCACATGCGCAGTGCAAACCATCAACGCTAAAAAAAAAAACACCCCCAACCAAAGCAAGTAGCTCTAAATAAAACCGATTCAAGAGTAATTTTATTTTATGTATTTATTTATTTTTATATTTGTATGTTTTATATATATTATTTACTTTTAAATCCCCGTACTGTTCTTTGTGTGTCTGTTTGTAATAACAAATTGATTCATTAATTAATTTAAAAAAACGATTTACTTTCCGTAAACATAAATAAGCCATTACATATTGGATACATGTAAATACGTAAATAAATAAGCACATGTAAATAAGCAGGCAGTGTAATTATTATTTGTAAATAACACTATGTAGGGAGGATGTATGTGGTTTGAAACAGAACCGATGTCTGCACAATTACATTTTAGTCGTGTGGAAACATGGTAAAACGGTTAAGGTACAATTTAAAAGCGGCCTCTTACAATAATAATAATATAATATATATAATAATAACAATATTGCTATCTTAAATAAATAAATAAATAAATAGGCAGACCGTTTACTTATTATTCACCCTATCTAGGGAGGATGTATGTGGTTTGAAACAGAACCATGTTTGCACCATTAAATTTTAGTCGTGTGGAAACATGGTAAATTGGTTAAAGTGTAATTGTAAAAGCAGCCTCGTACAATAGTAATTCTAACAATAATAATAATAATGTTAAATATTAAATCAACATTTTAAATGTATTCATGCCTTTTTACGCATATACGTATTTAAACAAATAAAATAACATCAAGGCAGACTGTTTGTTTCACTCCGATTGAAATAGGCGATGCACCGATGGTCGGCGTGACCTGAGAGAGCATGTAAACCGAAACATGGTAAATAGTTTGTGTACCAGTGAGATCAGAGCTGCTTCTACAGCAACATGTTCTGCCTCATTTGTTTAACTGATATCCACAGTTAGCCAGATAAATCCAGCAGTGCATGTGCGATTTTTTTCCTGCTGGATCTCTGTGACTTGTGTAAACCATGACATTAGTCAGATTCCATGTTGTGGGTTTGCTGAGGAGGTTCCACACTTCTTTGACGTGCACACTTCAAAATCATAAATATGCCAGTTTTTCTACACCGTCCCTCTCTTCATCCTGCTCAGCTCTTATTACAAAGCGATGTCTGAGTACCAGCTGGCCTCTGAGAAGCGATGCTCCTCAGCAGAAAGATAAGATGGACTTGGACATATGGAAGTCAGTCATGAGATCCCAAGCATCTTACGAGGAGAAACCCCAGGATGAAGGTGAAGAAGACGCTCCTGCAGAGGACAGAGGGGACTCTCCATTAGAGGCGAGTCGTAAACTGGTGGAGATGTGGCGTCAGGCTGGCAAAACGGTTCCTGAAAATGTTTCTGATGAGGACCTGGAGACTCTCGCGGAACTCACCACAAAGTCTTCCAAAAGGAAGTACCTGAAGTATCTGGCGATCAAAGAGGGACATAAAAAGGCCAACAGAGAAAAGAAAGAGAAAAAGAAGGCTGAAAGATTGGCCGGGATGAAGGATCATGATTGTAAGCAAGAAGGAGACTTTGAAACTGATGATGTGGAGGAAGAAGGAGAAGCGAAATTAAAAAACACATATCTGATGCGCTTCTGGTCTCGCTCCATGGACAGATTATTGGGCTGGAGGGTGGCACAAGCCATGCAGCATGGCCAACCGCTGGTCTACGACATGAGCTATGATCATCACATGTCAAGGCGGGAGCTGGAGAACACATCCTCTCAGCTTATGGAGAGCGAAGGTTGGAACCGCCGCTCGGTTGATCCCTTCCACTTGCATTTCTGCAACCTTCAGTCAGGTGGCTCCTACCAACGTGAACTCCTTAAGCGCTATGGTCAGGAGTCCTGGGATCGTCTCCTAATCACTGCTACCAGCCAGCGTCACATAGACGTATTTCCCTCGGAGAGTCTCGTCTACCTGACGGCGGATTCTCCTAACGTTCTCCGCACGTTCGATCACAGTAAAGTCTACATTATAGGAGCCATGGTGGACCGATCGATCCAGTCTGGAGTTTCTTTGGCCAATGCCAAGCGCCTCAAGCTGGCCACGGCCCGTCTGCCTCTGGACGAGTACCTGCACTGGGACAGTGGTGCCAAGAACCTGACTCTGGATCAGATGATCCGCATCTTGATAACCGCCAAGGATACGGGCAGCTGGGAGAAGGCGCTGGAGTTTGTGCCCAAGCGAAAGCATGATGGCTTTCACCAGCAAAGAAGGGAGGATAGTGTTCAAAGTACAACAAACAAACCCAGAAGGACCGTAAACACACACAAAGACCCAGAAAAGGAGCAAGGACAAATATTAGTGAGCAAGCAGAGACGGAAAATTTCCAAAGGAAGCGAGTTTAACTCCAAACCTTCATCTGTATCAGACCCTCCTGGACAGAGCAAACTGCGGATTGCATTAAAAAGTAAAATAGAGGAACGTAGTAAAACGCAGGGTAAAAGGAACTGGTGGGAGGAAAATTAGCCAGTTTGATTTAACAAAGCAATAGTTGGGTTAAAACACTCGTTTACAGCCTCGTGACTTCAGTACAAAAGCAAACAGAAGATAAAACGTTTTGCTTGATTGATAGTTTTGTGGAAATGTGAAACTGTCTACATTTAATCTTCACCGAACTATTTCTTTAAATCAAAGTTTATAATAAATAAATCCTGTTTTTAATAAATAATGTAACTATACAGATTGTTTTGAACGTGATTTCATCTTAAATTACAGATTATCAATAATAAATATTACTGGTCAAAGAAACTGAAAATCATGAAACTCTTATTACATTCGGTACTGAGCTTCCCTGTTATGTTGCAGTGATGTTGCAGTGAGTGGAGCAAGTTTATTACAATAATAATAATATATAATAAATGGGTCAACAAAACTATACTGTCAGAAACTGTGCAGAAAGACTGAATAAAAATGATTGTAGTTTATCTGAGACTTTTAACAGTCCGTGCCTGTCATGAGCTGTAACTTCTTCTGCTCTGTTCTGTTCATGTGATGAACGTAGGATTTAAGCTGAGCGGAGATTTTCTTCATGCAAGGCAGCGTCTAAGATAATGACAGCGTAAAGCTTGCTGGAATGTGGACAACGTCATCTGTGTTCCAGTACACTAAAGGAAGAGGAGACCTGATTTTAGTGGTTCATGGGGTTACATTTTGTTTTGGAATGAGAGATGTCGATTGTCTGATCAATTAACCAAGTTTAATTTTCACTTTGAGAAACAATGCAAGTGTAATGAAAGTACATTTATTTATTAGATTTTTTTTACACCACTTTACACACTTGATTGTGTTGTTTACAGCATGTTCAGTGTTATATTTAAAACATTTTTATTGTCCATTTATATTTTTGTTTTTATTTTTGTTTCTGCCAGGAAGTTTAGGATTGTTCTTGTGTTTTCTTGGTTAAGGGTTTAACAGTTCCAGGTATGTGAAGCTGTTGTCTCTCTCTGGTGTATTTGGGGCTTCGATCAGAATGTGTTTTATTTATTTATTTATTTTTTTGATCTATCTTTTTTAAAGCCATGTTTACTCTTGTGAGTTATATTCATGGCAGGAAAGGTTTATGTGGGTGCTTTGTATCTGTTAGGTAGTCTCTGATATTATGTGTGTATTCCTAATTTAGTGATTGTAATGAGTTACAAGGTTAAAAATGTCTTTCATTGTTCCAGCTATTGAGAACTTTTGTCTTTCCGTTTGGTATTTAGGGCACTCAGTATGTGTTTAATCGTGATTGGTAATTGGCAGGATTCACACTGCGGGGTATCCTCCCCCTTTATCAAGTAGGAATGTGTAAGTCTGAGTGATTTTTGTATGACCTATTCTGCAGCTTGTGTATATAACGGTCCAATGAAAGTAAATAAATGAAAAAAATTAAATCACTTAATTAAACAAGTATCAAGAAAAGAAAACTGCATGATCAAACTCAAACATTTATAAAAATCTTATATTAATATTATGTAAAATCTTCTGTTATAAAAATTAGAATGATACATTTTTAAAGATATATTTTTAATGTAATCAGTAAGAGAAGAGAAACGTTTTAACCAGACATTAATGATACTTTATTTTGGTCACCTCAGTAATAACAAAAGCAGATAAAGCTTTACAAACATTAAAAATCTATTTTATCGGGTAGAACTGCTTATTGCACCTTTTGAAAAACATACACAACATTCAGTCAAGTAACAGATAACTTAAATACTGTGCAAATACAAACTGCTAGACGTTTGACTTTTGAGCACGAGGGGTCGGTTTGGTTTCAGTAAATCAATATGCAGCAATTACAAACCTCAATTACAAACAGCATTTAAACATTTGTCAAACCTCAATTACAAACGGCATTTAAACATTTGTGCAAAGACAAAGCAAGTCATGTTTAATCAGAACTGCTGATAATTACAGACTGATTAAAAGAATGAAAGAAGTAATTGCCACATTTTACCTCATTTACAATGATTATGCAACATACTGTTTGGTTCCTGTAACACTGATAATGCAAAAGGCTGCAAGATCCAACTCAGCCTCAGAAATTCATAATATATTTTGTTTAAATCAGCCGGGCCAAACACAGACTTTTCAACTGTTGTTTAGATGGATCACAGCATTTCATTTCTCCTGGATTGTCCTCCTTTATCTCCCAATCTGGTCATTACCAATTCCCGACCGTGTGTGCACGACCTTTGATGTGATCAAGGAGTGAGGGATCACCACACGCGTCCAATCAGTGGCCACTTCTCTTCACCTGCCAGTGTTGGGTTCCCACACAGAGCCGTATCATGTATGAAGAACCCATATCACACAGGCAGCAGAAGGGGACTCCCGTACGACTCTCCCTCCCTCAAACACGGCTGATTGTGTTTGTGTGGATGCCCAGCCAGGTCACCACCCAATCACCAATCACAGTTTCTTTAAATACAAGGCAGTTGTAGCCCAGCGGTTATGGAACTGGACTAGGTCACTGGTTCAAGCCCCACCACTGCCAGGTTGCCACTGTTGGGCTCTTGAGCAAGGCCTTTAACCCTCAACTGCTTGGACTGTATTATGTTACTGTATTGTAAGTCGCTTTGGATAAATGCGTCAGTAAAGAATTTGCTTCTGAATAGTAATAGAAGAACTGACTGCCATAGCCGAGAGTTGGCAGGACTCTGGATAGGAAGGATGGCATTCCTGTGAGTCACAGCAACACTTTTCAAAGTATAGCTGTGCCTGAGTTTCTGTATATAAAACAGGGTGTTTAGGGTCCTCCTACGCCCTGGGACGTGGCTCACGTTTAGTTACGAAAGGTTACGAGGATCGAATCAGCCCTGTGCTCATTATTATTATTATTATTATTATTATTACAGTACTGCAGTTGTGTCTGTAACTATTAATGCTAAACAGCACTAACAGTAACAGGAAGCGTCAGCATGAACCTGAGCCGATTCGATCCTAAAGCACCAGCAGTTCCCCGCTGCAGCGTTCACAGCAGTTGAAGGTGATGTTCTCATAGCGAGTGTACGGATGAAAACGTCCGATGCTTTTCTTGTTGGGCAGGAAAGAAGAAGCGCCGGTGTCTATAGCAGCTGGGTCATCCGTGCTGTCCGGACAGGAGATGGGATCCAGAATCCTGAGTACCTAAAGCCAGAACCGAGGACAGAAAAAAATGTGTGTTATCACTGCTAAATAAAAGTTCAAAGTAGATGGATTAGGGTGTTTGAGTAACTGTGGGAAGAGTTTAATAGAATCAGAATCAGACACACACACACACACACGTACTCTCTAACACACATTCATACCTGTAAACAATTAGCATGTGCAATACACATTATGGGTTAAAGGTGCAGAGTTCTGTGCAGTATAAAAACTACAGAAAAAAATAGTGTGTATGCAGTGTTCTGAGTCATTATATAAGTTAAATAGGTAATTGTAGATGTACAAGTGTCCCAAGATTAACAGTTTTGTAGTGTGCAATTGTTCATTAGCAAAATGGAGTGTAGCCTGGTCGTTCTGGTCTGTATGTGGCCGACGCGTCTGCCTGATGGAAGGCGCCGAAACGGGTCGAGACGGGTCAGTGATGATTTTCTCTGCACGCTTCCAGGTTCTGGAGGCATGCATGTCCAGCAGTGTGGGCTGCTTTACACCGATGGTCCTCTCTGCAGACCTGATGATGCGCTGTAGTCTCTGCAGGTGTCGTGTTTATTTTTTATACTATATATGGCATCCTAGTGCCTCTAAAAGTTATAGTATTTTTTTGGGGGGGTGGGACTGAGGTGGAGATTTCTTTGTAGTTGTTTGTATTATAAAGTTTTGTTCTGGTGTTGCGTTTTTACCGTGTGGCTGTGAGATCAGATGATCGTCCTAGTATTGTTTCATTCAAATATGGTACGATAATAGACGTTTTTTCCACCCAGTTTATTTATAAAACTGGTAATTTTAATGTCAAGTACAAAGAAAACGGCAAAATTAAGTATTTATTCATCCAAAATAACTGTAAGACTTTGTAGGTTGGCTTTTTTCATTATTATTATGATCATTATTTTATTATCATTATTATTATTGTGCGTTAATTATTATAAGAATCATTATCATTATAAAACCATTCATTCCTGCATTCACTGTCTGTTTTACCACCGCGTTATCCTGGTCAGGGTCGTGGTGGTTCTGATTAATTGGGTGAAAGGTAGGAAACACCCCAAACAGGTCACCAGTCCATTACCGGGCGAACACACACACACACACACAATTTACAATTTTTGTAGCTTTGCGTAGACCCACATGGACACAAGGACAACATGCAAATCGAACCCAGGCAAAAGCCTCACTCTGTCGAACACTCGGGACAGGACACCAATCCATCGCAAGGCCAACACCCGTCCCGCTTAGACACAGCCAATCATGTCTGTATGTAAACGCCTGGCGGGCCGATAGCCCTGCTGGGGATCTGAACCTGTGTAAGGAGGATGAACACTAAGCTAGGGTTCAAACTGAAATCATCATCAGCCACAGAATAATACTGGATGGATCAGTGGACACGAGTGCATCGAAATAAGCCAAGAGTCTCGTACCTTTTCTGCCATCTTCTCAGCTGGAGTGCTGCAGAGTTCCGACACCGTGCTGTGCTTCACACTGGCGCTGCTGCTGATGCTGATGCTGCTTACATTTCCCAGCAGGTGGGAGTTGATGGCGTCCGCCAGCTTGTGATTGGATGCAGCCAGTTCTCCGGTGCTGAGAGGTTGGGCGCTGGGGTAATAGGTCTGCTGTCGACCCCACTGTAACGAGACGAGCAGCTGCTCCAGAGACCTGCCAATCAGAACGCAGGAAAAGCTGATGTTATACTGTAGACTGCGCGGAATTAGCCTGCGATGAGCCGGCTCGACTTGTTTAGCATTTTCCCCCCTAATCTAGTCGTGTCCAATGACCCTGATCGCATCCTCCACTGATTCAACCCTCCACCGCTGACTGAGGCGCTCCTCAACTGACACACGCCCCCTCCGACACGTGCTCAGTACAGACTGCATTTTTCACACGCACGAGTCGAGTTCATATATACCGATCAGCACCGTGCACGGAGAGCCACACCCTGATCGGCATTATCCCTCAGCCCTGTGCAGGCGACATCAATCAGCCAGCAGGGGTCGTAATTGCACCAGTTATGAGGACCCATGATCCGACTTGCCCCTAACCCTATGAACAACAGGCCGATCGTTGTTCATGCAGCCGCCCAGCCCAGTATTCGAAAACAAAGTCAGATTTTAGCAATAATTCAGATCAACATGAAAACATGCGGTCTGTTTGAAAACCTAGAGAGCTGCCTTGCTGCCTACTGCATTCCTGGCCAGCTGCCTCAGTAGAGAGGATTCTAATAAGACATCGAACTTATAAGGCAGATTATTTAGCTGCACTATTAGACAGAGATTATGTCACCGCAGTTTTAGCTTACTAAGCTAACACAGTTAGCCTCAGACCATTCCAACCAATAGGCAAATTTTTTTGTGAGAAAAGTCGTGCCGCACTGAATGCTGGGATTGACTTCAGCACTGAGGGAGCCTCATTATTCAGTCAGATTATCACTCAGAATTAAGGCGCCTTAATTCTGTAGGAGCATTTTAACGGATCTAAGAATTTAGACACGCCCTCTTCTCGGGAGTGTAGGATGACCTATGTAGGTTTTCGGACAGTCAGGCAGTAGCAGGATATGAAGATTCACGTCTCCTCAGTCTTACCTGTGTGTGTGCATCATATTTTGGGAGAATTCCTGCCTCTCCCGTAACAGGTCCTGGATGGCACACTGTGCTTCCCTTGTATGGCGCTGGAGAGCAGCCCTGGCGTTCGTCAGCTCCTCGGCCATCACCCTGGATTCAGACGTGGAAATTTGACATGATGAGGATTGCAAACACGTCAGCATAGAAATCATGCTGCAAATCATATTCAGGGCATCAGACCCTCACCGGCTGGCGAGAAACTTGCTCCTCCACACGTCACACTGGATGCTCATGCGCTCCAGCTGCTCGGCGATGTGCGCCAGGTTGCGTCCCAGTGCCTCGTTTTCCAGGATGAGCTGATTCTTTTCCCGCGCCATGCGCTCAAAGTGATACTGCAGGTCGTCGCCCACCGAGGCCACCAGAAGCTTCTTGAGCTCCCGGTTTACCTGCGCATGAAGGTAAGGAGCGGTTCTGAAATCATGTGTGGTATGTTATAGAGATGCCTGAGTACCGATACCGCACTCATTAACTCGTACTCGTACTCGCAAACGAGGCTCCGATACTAAACATCCGATACCGTGTGCCTAGTGCACGTTACTGCGTTATGCCTGGTTCACACTACACGATTTTTGCCCTGATTTCCGCTCGGCGCTAGATTTGTCGGCTCGGGAGCAACTCGGCGTTCGCTCGGCGATCGAAACTCGGCTCTCGATCGCTGAGTGTGAACTATCCAACAACTCGATCCGACCGGCTCACCGAGCGCTCGGATCGAGTTTTCTAGCACGTCAGATATCTGATCTGAGACGTGCGACTGGGAATGAGTGACATGTCGAACAGCCAATGAGAACGCAGGATACGGTGTGAGGGGAAACACAGGAGAGGAGCGTAAACAGGTGGGACAGGGGGATAATATAGTTTATATTAGAATACATAAGCACACTCACACGTTTTACAGTATTTCTGACCTGATCGTTCTCTACAAAACATAACAACAAAACACCAACATTGCAAAAATATTTATTAACCTCCAACTCACTACAGAACGATCCGTGCTGCTCGTGTTGCCAAATCCACTCAGATTCATTTATTTTTCCTCCTTGATTTCATCACATCGGCGCACTAACTTTGATCGCTCGCTACTTGTTGACGTGCATTTTTGGACGTGGTATCATTAAACCCCCTCGTCACTTCTCACGTGTGTTTTTCTAAATAGGTATTGGTATCGGTATCGGCAAGTACAAAAATACATGTACGTGTATTCGGTTGGGAAAAAATGGTCTCGATGCATCCCTAGTATTTTAGGTCCCACTGTTACGACTAACACCTCAAGGGCCACAGCAGTTTCCACAGAATGGTGCCATTTGCGTGTCGTGACTCAATGAAATTAAACTGTGTTCTACACTGAACCTGGGCGGCACTGTGGCTAAGTGGGCAGCACTGCTGCCTCACAGCAAGAAGGTCCTGGGCTCGATCCCCAGATGGGGCGGTCCGTGAACATAGAATTAATAAATGCATGAAATATAGCAGCATGAAGAACATGCTAAAAACACTAGAATCGAACATGAAGAGCCCACCTCGGTTTGAACGTGCAGCTGGTTGGAGAGGCCCTCTTTGTCCTGCAGCAGTCTGCGCTCGGTGTTCTGTAGCTTCTCTACGATGCTCTTGTAGTCCTGCGGTTCTGACGGAGGGGAGGGCGGCCGGTCTTCAGCACCGTGGTGGGGAGATCCTTTCTCGCCCGCCTTGTTCTCAGCGTGGCCGACGACTCGGGTGCTCCGGATGATGGCCGTACGCGGCACCACGATGCGCACGGCCTCCAGCTCTGCGCAGGACTCCTTGTTAACCTTTCCTAGGTGCAGGACACCGGGGGATGCCGGAGCTGCTCGGGGGGACTGTCTGGGTGGAGACGCTTTTACAGTAAGGGGCTCGAGCGAAATCTCCTTGGTCGCAGCTGGCTTGGCTGTTTCCATGCCATCGGCGGGGCCACGGATCGACACTACGGACGGGTCTGAGAGGGAAGAGAATATGAGATTTACACGCTTTACATCAAGTTAATAATTGCTAGTGCACACTACATGATTTTATTTCAATGTTTACAGTTCATCACTCTGGTCTGCATACCTACTTTGGCCCGGTTTTACTCCAAATACCCTTCCTGATGTAACCCTCCTTATTTTACCTGGACTTGGGATCAAATTATGCTAGCCCACCATCGCCCAGATCCAGGTTCAAATCTCAGTAGGTTCTAGCGATCAGCGGAGCGCCTACACAGACACGACTAGCTATGTCTTGGGGGTGGGGAGTTTGAAATTATGAGATGGCCGTAGCTTTAGGATTGCTTGATGCCCTGTCTGGGGTGTGTTCCTGCCTTGTGATCAGTGTTTCTGGAATAACCAGAACCACCAGAACCCTGACCAGGATAGAGCAGCGGTAAAACTGCAATGACAAAAACACATGTCTAATTGGCTAACTGGTTATCTCAGAGTATGTTGACACTGGAGTTAGCACAACGTTCAATACTCGGCTTTGGTCAGCGTCTATAGGGAGTTTCATGTGTTCTCTTTCAAGTTTTGGTCTATCTAGGTTTTCCTTGACTAGTTTTCTTCCAAAACATGCAGAAGGTGGACTGACTAACTGAATGTGAATACATTAGTGTCCTGTGTAGGTGTATTCGTGCCACTGTGTCCAGTGTTTCCAGGGGGCACGGAAACAAGCACAATCCTCGCTAGTGCAAACCCATTAGTAAAAATAAATATTTGCGCATCCATTTCATAAAATAAAGGTAAGAAAAAGGAAAGTAAGATTGAATACAACATTGCTTACTCTTCTGCTTACTCTTCATGGCGACAACAGACATGGTTGGAGCTGATTCCAAAAGTGCAGCAGGCTAAAATAGAAAAAAATCTCCCAGACAATTTATGTATCTGTGGCTTGTTCAGGACCTGAATAAAAAGAAAGGAAAAAGATCTCAGGTTAATAAATATCCAGGCCAATAAGGAAGAGTTCCTGTGGAGTCTGGTTCCTCTTACTGGTTCCTCTTGTTGACCAGCAGATTGAGGAACAGCTTTTTCCCCAGAGCTGTCTCCTTACTGAACCCCCGACATCTCTCCTCCTGGTAAAGGTTGCACTACAAACCTCTTCTGCTTAGTATAATATAGCATTGGTACATACCTCATTTGTTCATAATTTCCATCTATACTGTATACATCTGTTTACTAAGTTTTATATATACATTCCTATATTATGTTCATAGCACCTTAATCTGTATCACTTTAATCTGTATATTATGTCTTTAGCTATATATCACGTTTATAGTACATATAATAATAATATATTCACCTGTATATCTTGTTCATACCACATACCATATCCTGTAAATAATGTATATCGTAGATACTGTTTATCCTGCACTTGCTGCTTATTGCACTTCTGGTTAGATGCTAAACTGCATTTCGTTGTACTTGTACATGTGTAATGACAATAAAGTTGAATTTAATCTAATCTAATCATGGTTTCTTACTTGTAATGATGTTCATTAATAAAACACTATAGAAATAAATGTGACTAGTCCTGATATAAATGAAAAAATCTTTTAAAAACGTTTAAAAATCATTGGTGAACACTATGGAAGTATTTATATACACATTAATATCACAATACTATATGGCTGATATAAAAATATGTATTGACTTTTAATTGGAATATCTTTGCCAATTTTTCCCCAAATCCCAGAACACATCTAACCAAAAGGAAAATGTTTAGACACATTCAAAAAATAAATGATTAATGGATTCACTAAAGCATTTACAGAAGATACACCAATCAGAAATGTTAATAATCTACTCAAGCTAGCATTGACTGGGAAGCGTTTAAGAAGTATTTTAAAAACTACATCTCTTATTTTTATATTAATTACAAATTTACGATAAAGTCCAAATTAACTGCCTATTTTAATATCTCCAGGTATGTGAGAGATGGTTCGTAAACTAAAATTTTGGATAAGAAGGTTCCTAATATATTTGTTATTAATTATGTAAAGCGGACTTTTACTAGCCTTCGAAACCACATAACAGTGTTCACAATTTAACCATCAAAATAACTCGTTAAGCTGTATATTGTCTATTGTTTATATTATATTCCTCTTTGTTTTCGACTGAGTTAGCATGTATGATAGCTATGTTAACCACAGCTAGCTAGCAGGCTATCAGTAAACTCAGCTGTATTTTCAAAACAAACCCACACAGAACTCATTCAGTATAAACAGAACATGAAATAGTTTTATTTTACACACAAACAACATATTAGTCAGCAAACGTGAATATAAGGATCAATAACGGCCACGTACCTTCTGCTACAGTCACAAACGGCAGTTCTCCGTTTTCGACGGCCGGGAGTCAGTTCAAAAGAATCGATTCTTTAATTATATGAGTTGATTTTAATCAGTCGACTCCAAAGCTTTTGAGCCGATTCCACATAGTGTAATTATTTCATTCTTATAAGTCAAGTTATGGCGTTTGCAAACTGTTGTAAAATATAAGCAGGAATAATAACATTTGTATTAACCTCGCCTTTAAAATCGTAAAACTATTAAACTATTACATGTTTAAGCTTTGAGAATCATATTGCGTGAATTCGAGGCTTGGAACAGTGTTTTTAGTATAGGAGTCGACTCCTCAATTTTAGGAATCGAACTGCACCGCTCGAAACCACAATAAAAGATCTAGACTTGGAGTTATACTCCAGTTACATTCGGATATTCTGTGCTTTAAAATAATATACACATACAAATAAAACACAGCGACTTTTTGTTATAGAAGTGGAGTTTTTTAAGTGACGATATGAGTTATGATTAAGATAAAGGGAGAGTCTAAAAATAATAAGACTTATAAAATAACGTAGTCTTAGGAAACGTGAAGGCAACTAAAACTAAACAACGTACTATATTTTAATTTGAGTTAATAAAGGTTTTAATGAATTTACATAGAATAAACTGTAAACTGTACTGTTGTGGGTAAAACGTCTTGTTTAACTTAACAGAAGTCCTAACTTTAACTAAAATTTAACTTTAGAGACGATGGGACCCGATTAGAAAGTCCTTTTTAATGTCACATTTAAAACAGGCACTTATAGAATGACATTAATAGATTTATGCATGTTTTTTAACAGAAACTAGCCGAATATATGTTAATAAAACGAACTGTACTGCTTTACAATCTTAGAACCAGGGGTAGGAACTATTTCAGCAGGATGCGTTTCCTGACGGAGGTGATTGTATTGTGTAACCTGCATGTATACAAAAGATCAGATGGAAGTTACATTTACAGTTAAAAGTTTATTATGCGGGTTTGAGACATTATTAAATATGTCGTAAACAATGACAGTAGAAATGTACTTTGCTGTATTCTAGATCTAAAACAGACGCAGGCGTGTGTGTGTGTGTGTGTGTGTGTGTAAATGCTCATGACTTGATCCTGGTTATGTAAAGTGGATCTGAGTTGTTCATCAGATCTATTAAAGAACTATAATGGGAGTTCAAGGTCTCTGGAAGCTTCTGGAGAGCACAGGAAAGCCCATCAACCCAGAAACACTGGAGGGGAAGATAATAGCAGTTGGTATCCTTTCAAAACGTTTTACTGGCTCGTCATGTTTTACACTTTGGTTACATTCATGAAGGGAACGGTAGTTACTTGTTACACACAGTTACAAACACAGTCTTGTACAATTTAGTATCTCCAGTTCACCTCACTTGCATGTCTTTGGACTGTGGAAGGAAACCGGAGCTCCCGGAGGAAACCCACACAGACACGGGGAGAACATGCAAACCACACACAGAAAGAACCCGGACTGCCCTAACCTGGGGATCGAACCCAGGACCTTCTTGCTGTGAGGCGACAGTGCTACCCACTGAGCCACCGTGCCACCCTCACAGCTGCTTGTACAACACAAATATATAATAACATATTACATTATCAGCAATGTTAAATGAACACAGGTTGACTGGCCCCTCTTAAACAGCGATTTTGACAGAAAAATTTCAAAAAGTTTGTTTTCTGTAGAATATGAGGCATGTGATAGTAAAATATGAGTAAGTGGCTTTTTATAATCATATAAGGTATTTTCATATATTTAGTAAGACATTTTCAGTAAATGTTGAGATATTTTTCGAATACACATCAGTGCACTCTTAGTGCCGGTCACCAGCCCAGATAAATAGGAGGTTTGAGCAAGGGTATCCGGTGTAAACTGTGCCAAATCAAATATGCAGACCAGAATGATCCGGGGTGGCGAGTCCTAAGAACATCCTAAAAGAAATCATTCAGACAGGTATATCTAATAAAGTGATCATTGAGTGTACATATCATTAAACGAGGTTATTTAACATTCTCACTGATTCAGAGACTATGCAGGCATTGAGATGCTTTCATATCAGTCCAGGTTCAAATGTTACATCCGTAATTGCAATCCTTGACACATTTAACCTCAGATATCAGCATCTGGCTTAACCAAGCAGTGAAGGGGGTACGGGATCGTGAGGGGAACAATGTCCGCAACGCTCACCTCCTCATGCTGTTTAACCGCCTGTGCAAGTTGCTCTTCTTCCGCATCAGGCCTGTTTTTGTTTATGACGGAGACGCACCACTTCTCAAGAAACAGACTCTGGTAAGCAATCCCGCCACAGTGCGCCACATTTGTGCCATTTAGTCCTAACAGCTTGCATTATACTGACTGTATAGGCTCAGAAGTCTACGCATATGGTCTTGAAATGACTTCACAGATAATAAATGTGCTGGTCTGTTAGGCCATCAGGAGACAGAGGAAGGAGGAGATGGTACGTGAGTCCAAGCAAACCCATGAGAAACTCCTAAAAACCTTCCTGAAGAGGCAAGCCATCAACGCTGCCCTGGGGAAGCACAGGTCAGTCCAGAGTAGAAATACTTTTAGTTATTATTTAGGTAAATACCAGACAATGAATAACAGATCCAGGCTTCTGTGTTTTATAGTCAGGAGAGCGCTCCAAGTATCTCGTCAGTGCGAAGAGATGAGGTGGACGATATGTACGTTTTGCCAGCACTGCCGCCTGTAGAGGAAAAAGAAAGAAGCAGGTATGTAAACAGAAACAGAAAGGCCCCCATTTCGGGTTTGTAAATAATAATGAGATTTTTTTTACACCACTATTGTTTCATCATTATTCAAACGCAGTCAGAGGTGTTGAGTTTTTATTGTCTAACATTAGAAATTGAAACAGAGCTCTGCCTTCCATTCCAGTTCTGAGGAAGAACCAGACACAGCAGGTGAACAGACACCGGACACTTATTTTAGTTTTCAGGTAAGCCTGAGCACTGATAATGCTTCAGAATTCAGTACGGAGTGATTTCAGTTTGATCTTTGATTGGTTACTCTGCACGTTTCTTCACAGGATGATTTCTACGAGAATCCCAATTCTATAGACATCAACTCTGAGGAGTTCTCCCTCCTGTCACCCGAAATCAAGCATGAGATCCTTAAAGACATGAAGGAGTTCAGCAAGAGAAGACGCACGATGCATAACAAGCCTCCTGAGGTACTGCCGCATCACCTGTTTCACCACTGCTGTTACTAGCCGTTGCACAAGTCTATTTGTTATGCACATTTGCACATGGTACTGTTTAATTTGCACAGTGCACAATTGCACACATAATGTCTATAAACTGCACCTTTAGGTTTACCCCTTTAGTTTTTTGTTCTTTGTTATATGTTACTGATACTACTAGTCTGACTACTAGTCCAGTATCTTAACCACTAGGCTATGGCCTAGAATGTCCTAAAATGTGTTTATTTCATTTTTTTCCCTGCACTACATTGACGTGTTTTCTTGTGTGATGCTTCTGATGTTTGTGAATTGCCGCTGTAGTGCTACAATTTCCCTTCAGGGATCAATAAAGTAATCAATCAATCAATCAATTTTTGACTTGGTCTCCTGGCAGAGGTCGGGGGACTTCTCCCAGTACCAGCTGCAGGGCCTGTTGCAGAGGAGTAAGCTGAACCAGCGTCTGGAGGGAGTGGAGAAGGAGATGAGCCAGCGCTCCTGTGGTGATCTGGAGCAGCGTTACGATCAAGATGAGGAGCGCAACGTGGAGTCCCGCCGTCTCATCTCAGAGGAATCATCACACTATATACTCATAAAAGGTCAGAAATAAGAGAAGGCTGGATTTTAACGCCATGTTTTACACTTTGGTTACATTCATGACAGGACGGGTAGTTACTGCTTACACAAGATTCATCAGTTCAGGTTTAATATCAAACACAGTCATGAACAATTTTGTATCTCCAGTTCACCTCACTTGCATTTTTGTACTGTGGGAGGAAACCGGAGCACCCGGAGGAAACCCACACAGACACAGAGGTCGTAATTGCAGCAGTTATCACTCTGGCCCTCCCTCCACTGGACGAGCCAAATCCGTCTGTACACTAGAAGTATTATTGATACTTAGAATGTGTAGATATATTCAGGGCATGATTGCCAATAGTCATGTTCCAAGAATATTCCTACAATGGAATGTTACTGGAAAGTGGCGTACGTGATAAGAAGTGCATCAGTTGCATTTTATGACGTCAAAAACCCATTTCTATCTGGTTTAGACCAGTTCCTGTTCTAGCTAAGAAATCTCTATTAACAGTGGAATCTCTCACTGTCCTACAACGTCTCTGGTAGCCTCACAGCAAGAAGGTTCTGGGTTCGATCACCCGGTGGGACGGTCCGGGTCCTTTCTGTGTGGAGTTTGCATGTTCTCCTCGTGTTCGCGTGGGTTTCCTCTGGGTGCTGTTTGCTATAACCTTGTGAACTGATGAATCTTGTGTGATGAGTAACTTACTGTTTCTGTCATGAATGTAACCAAAGTGTAAAACATGACGTTAAAATCCTAATAAATAAACAAACAAACTAGGCCACTGGTGGGAGTATAAAGGTTAATTATTATTTTATTTTCTTCTTATCGCATTCACGGAGTTTCTATGCAAGACTTGTGTCAGTGCGATCCTACTCTGCAGACGAGAATAAAACAATCAAGCCTCTGGGGCATTTCATTAAGGGCTTTTCCTCAACAACTTCAAATAAATGTAAGGAATCATGGTCTCCTGTTTTCTGTCCCCCTACAGGAACACAAAAGAGTGACAAGACACCTGAACCCCAGCCAGCCTCAGATTGTTGGTCTGGCGGCCCCTGGTCAAGAAAAGGCAGAGCCAAAGGAAAGCCTAAGCCCCTCTGGCGCCCCCTATCAGATGACATCGATGAGGAAAATGAGCCTTCCTCCTCCTCTTCATCTTCAGCTCTGAAAGCTGATGTGGAGGATCGGCCCGTAGACGCAGCACCCGCATCCCCACGGACACTTCGGGCCATTCAGGCAGCCATGCTGGACACCAGCTCAGACGAGGATGAAAGAGGAGCAGCGAGTCACCAGGATGAGAAGGGCGGTGTCTCAAGGTCGAAAGAGCCACTCCGAAAAGTTCAGACTCAGCGGAAATACGTCATCAGCAGCTCAGATGAAGAGAACGAGCCGGCGGAAACGACAAGAAGCAAGGCGGTCGAGGCATCTCCTCAAACTTTGCTAGACATTCAGATGCCCAGAGGAGATAAAGTGTCTCCTCCTGGAGCTAAGACGTTCCAACACATCAGCTCTGAAGAGGAGGAAACGGAGGAAGGAGTCAAAAAAGAAAGCAAAGCTTCAAGAGCTCCGACTCCCACTGAAGAACCAAAACTGGAAGAAGTTGCTCCCCCGAGTTCCTCAGATTTAGAGTCAGATGTGGAGACGCGAGCTTCAGTCAAAGCTGACGTCCGCGAACCGGCTTGTCCACGTGAACCGAGCGCTGCTTCTGAGACCGGAAGTTTGCAGGAAGGAAGCTTGAGCGTTTCTGCTCACCGTTTTAATTCAGACATGATCAGAAGTGAACCGAAAGAGGAGAAGATTGAGGAAATCAGTGTGAAGAGTGAAGATGAGGGGAGCAGCTCTGACGGTGAGTATGATGTCTCAATGACAGTCTGCACTTTATAGCAGGGGTCACCAACGCAGTGCCCACGGGCACCTGGTTGCCCACAGGGACCACTTGAGTCACGCGCAGGGCACTAGTGACCATTGAGCTCCATCTAAACAAATGTATTTGTGTTGCTGATCTTTTTGATTTATTAACATTTGCATTTGTAGCCTAGTGGTTAAGGTACTGGTCCAGTAATTAGAAGATTGCCGGTTCAAGCCTCACCTTTGCCAGGTTGCCACTGTTGGCAACCTTGGCACTTAAGCAAGGCCCTTAACCCTCAATTGCCTAGATTGTATACTGTCACAGTACTATGAACAAAAGCGTCTGCTAATTTCCGAAAATGTAAATGTAGTGTAGATTTGGAAATGATAACACTGAATATAGAATTTTATAAACAAAAATATTTTATGTTTATATGAACTTTGATCTTGTCTGGGGGCAAAGTTCAATATCGTGTGCAGGACAAACGTCCATCTCTTTGCTCAGACAAGCAAGCGAGTGCAGCTACGATGGTGAGCGAGATAAGAAAGCTATTTCTGGCAGCCAGGTGGTGCAGCGGGATATTCCGGTTGTACACCAGCACCGAGTTTCTAAAGTCCTCGGTTCGAAACTCAGTACCTGCAGCAGATACTAATTGGCCACCGTATCTGCTGGGTGGGGGCCGGACTATGTGTGGGTGGGTCTTCATTGGCGGAAGAGACGCCTGTGCAGAATGCAGGGGCGAGAAGATGAGGGCTGCACACGTGTCGAAAGAGGCGTGTACAGCGACGTGCTCTCCTCGGATGGAATCTGGCATCTCTCAGCAGCGAAAGACAAAAATTGAGTGTGCTAAATTAGTAGGAAAATTGGGAGAAAATGCATTAAAAAAAGAAAAGAAAGAAAGCTATTTTGGTCGGGAAGGTCCTGAAACGAGCAATGATGATAATAACAGACATCTGTGAGACTTTTCTTCTGGTACTCTGGTTTTCTTTGAAATAACTTGGCAGTAGGTGGGTTAGCTATTTTTATTTGGCTAAAAATTCAGTGTGGTGCCTCATGCCTTTAGGTATATTTACAACTTGTGGTGATTCAAAATAAATAGATGAATGAATAAAGTCGAAGTTGAATTTGTTCTGGCACTCTGTTCCCCCACCCCTGGTTTTCTTGGTTAGATGGTTTCATCGAGGTTTCAGAAGGCGAAGAGGCATCAGAACTAGAAGATTCCTCAGTTGTACCGGAGGAGTTACAAGAAGAAAGTAATACAGAAGAGCAGGAGGTGATCAGCGAGGAGGAAAGTCAAGATCTGAGCGGTTTAAGTCCGAGTGAAACGCAGGAGCAGGACTCGAAACCCTCTCGAGCAGACGCCGCTGCACCTGCTGCCAGCGAATGGGACGACATTAACCTGGTACATTTACGATACATTTCATTGAGCCGGTAGATTAGTTCACCACCAATAATTCAGGCAGTTTGTTGCACGTAAACGTGTGTGACAAAAACTAGGTTCACACTTCGGAATTTCTTTCTCAGAGCTCAGATGTTGTATGTTTTATTACGTGTGTCCTGCAGGAGGAGCTGGTGCGGCTGGAGAAAGATCTGCAGGCGGAGCAGAGCAGTCTGCACGGCCAACAGCAGCAACAACAGCGCAGCGCCGCTACAGTTACAGGCCAAATGTGCCAGGAGAGCCAGGTGAGGGTGATAAATCAGGTTTATTTTATTAGTTCTTTATTAATGTTTCACAGTGGCACTTTACTGGGAATCTTAAGTCATGATATGACCGTGTCATAAACACCTTATAATGGTTTCAAGTTATCAGCAGCAGGAACTGTCACAGTAGCCGTCATGAGAGCTGCTTCTAACACACAAGCACCTTCTTACAGGGGGAGATGCACCAACTTGCCAGCTATGTAAAGAAAGACTAACAATTAAACACAAACACTAAACACAGAAAGACTGAAATTCTTTAATGAAAACAATTTGCAAAACCTGCTTAAGACAACAGAACCAGGGAAAATACTATATTTTTTGACGCATTTAAATCTAAAACACCTCCTATAATTTGTTTTAAAGGACAATACGCAACCTATGTACTGATACAGCGTTAAAATCAATCAATCAATCATGAGAGCTGCTTCAAGACATGATCATGCATTCACTCATACATTGTGTGTTTTTTTGATCTGCACAGATTAAAAATCCTGCCAGGATTTAGCATCACATAATTTCACACACCCGACAATAGCAATCACCCAAAAACTCACTGTCCATTTTATCAGCTCCACTTACCATATAGAAGCACTTTGTAGTTCTACAATTACTGACTGTAGTCCATTTGTTTCTCTGGATGCTTTGTTAGCCCCCTTTCACCCTGTTCTTCAATGGTCAGGACCCCCACAGGACCACCACAGAGCAGGTATTATTTAGGTGATGGATGATTCTCAGCACTGCAGTGACACTGACATGGTGGTGGTCTGTTAGTGTGTGTTGTGCTGGTATGAGTGGATCAGACACAGCAGCGCTGCTGGAGTTTTTAAATACCATGTCCACTCACTGTCCACTCACTGTCCGTCCTACCTAGTTGGTCCACCTTGTAGATGTAAAGTCAGAGACGATCGCTCATCTATTGCTGCTGTTTGAGTCGGTCATCTTCTAGACCTTCATCAGCGGTCACAGGACGCTGCCCACAGGGCGCTGTTGGCTGGATGTATTTTTGATTGGTGGACTATTCTCAGTCCAGCAGTGACAGTAAGGTGTTTAAAAACTCCAGCAGCGCTGCTGTGTCTGATCCACTTCTGGATCCTGGGAGAGTCCTGACCATTGAAGAACAGGGGGCTAACAAAGCATGTAGAGAAACAGATGGACTACAGTCAGTAATTGTAACGTGCTTCTATATGGTAAGTGGAGCTGATAAAATGAAGAGTGAGTGCAGAAACAAGGAGGAGGTTTTAATGTTATGGCTGATCGATGTTACCACCAATAAACTCTACGAGATCCACTCTACCTTAAAACCGGATAGAACTCAGTACCTCAAACAAATTACATTTGAAACAAATGAAACTTACTCATACTTACCTGCTAAAAGAACAAAATTTTACTTAAATTCTTAGAGGCAGTAGGACCTAAAAACATAGGAGATGTATAAGATATATAAGATATGAATAATCAATTAAACTCTACACCCTCACAGTCACGCATATGACTCCTTTATTCCTTGGTACACAAATAAAGAAACAGAAGACAGAACCTGTTATTCAGCTATCATAATAGCCATAGCAGCTGACACCCAAAGAAAACTCTCATGGACACAGGGAGAACATGCAAACTCCACACAGATAGGGCTCTGGTCGCCTGGCTGAGGAATTAAACCCAGGCATTTTGTCTCAGGTTCTGTGCACATGTGTTTTTTGTGACATGTTTCAGTTTTTTTTTGTTCTGGTTTTGTTGATTCGTGAATCGATGTGCGTTTGTTAATCCTGTCCCTGTGAACGCACGAGTTTAGATATTTTGTTTACAGATGGAAGCTGTCAGTTATTTATATTGCCGTTGGTGTTAATACTCGTCACTGCCATTTGTCTGCTCGTTGAAAAGGCTTCAGACGACCAGCTGCTAATGGTGTCAGGATACGCGCTAGCTGCCACAGCATGCGCAAGCCTCCACCACACAAACAGAAGTTACATAAGAGGCTAAGTTTATCCTGTTACCTCCGATAACGAGCCGCTGATGGTTGGGTTTGTGCCCAGGCGAACGCAGCGGTCTCCAGAACTCTACTGGAGGAATGCAAGTCAGAATGCAGCTCCATTCCTCCAGAAGATTTTGTCCCTGATGCTGGTCAGATGACGGTGGTGAAGGTCTCTAGCGCATCTTTCTAAACATTAGGTTCGGGACCAAAGCATGTTGTTTACATCATTTGTATCTTAACAGTGCATTAAATGAAACCCCTCATGCACTGTGAATGGGGGCTTTGTCATCCTGGAAAAGATTTGTTCTGTCAGTATCAGGTTTGAGGTTTCCCCTTGAGGAGATTTGTGCCGGCTGCCACAACGTTTGCAAACCTTTGTCACCTAAACCTAAACTGACATCAGAGGCTATGTTCAGCCTGTTATCTCTGATTACTGATGTTTACTGCGTTCATTTGGTCCTGTTTGTTATTGACATTAGCTTAGCATCTGTCCTTTGTTTATTACCTAATCTTAGATGGTCGTTTTGCTTTTGTTTGTAGTTTCTGCACTTTTATATTTTGGTTGGAAGCGGTAAGGGTGGGAGGAGTAGTAATCAGTCGTGTCTGAGAGTTGCTTAAATGCTGCCTTCAAGTCCTCCTCGGAAGTTCCTACTTACGAGTTCGAAGGTCGTAATAACGACATGATGTGCGTTCAAGTGGTTTTTGGTCGGGTAATAATGGACGCCATGACAAAACTCCTTTTGTTTATGCTTTTATTTTTGTATAATCAGAAACAGGAACTCTATTTTGGATGAATGTATGTAAGCAGCACAAAAATAGCTGTGCACAAAATATCTGCTCATGAGGCAACACTTTTTGGGTTCTTCTGATCAGCTTTGTTGCTATTCTTCATCAGAACAAGTGCACGTTGTGTACAAAATGTATACAAGCTTGAACTTTACATTTAACATGCAAAACTACCGCTAATAAGCTCAAACTTTTACCGTTTACTGTAGGGGCAGCATCCATACCGGCAGTCGCCATGACGTTTTGTTAATGATACGCCCTCACATCGGAAACTCGGGAAAATCCGAGTTTCCCACTGGTAAATACGACATTGAGTTGCCGTTCATGTGCCCTCATCTCGTAAATACGATATTTCCGACACGACTTGAAGGCAGCATAGTCTGGATTTAGCTCCATCTGATTTCCACCTTTTTGGATGCTCAAAGAAGCTTTAAGGGGAAGAAGATTTTCATGAGATGATGATGTGAAAGCAGCGCTGCATCAGAGGCTACACGCTCAACCAAAAATATTTTTTGCTGATGGTATTAAAATGGTACGACGCTGGGAAAATGCATCGCAAAGGAAAGTGACAATGTAGAAAAGTGATGTCATTTGTTCTTAAAATTCTTAATAAATAGATTTGAGTTTTAAAAAGTGCAGAAACCGTTTCCAATTCTCCAAATTTCCAATCCCTCCAACTGAATTGGTTAAAGATCCAACAAGACTTGTGGAAGACGCTGGTTAATTCTTATCAAAAGTGGCTGATTGAAGTGGAAGGAGAAAATCTGATTTGATATCTGAATAATGAATGAAAATGCAAGATAGTCGTTTAAAATGAGCAAGGTGTTTAACCTTCCATTACCTGCACAGTGTTCAGTCACAACTGGAAGTCACTTTGGCTAAAAGTTTACGCTGAATGCCATAAAAATAAATGTTTTCAGTTCAAAAGACTTGTAGTTTAACTTTTCATTTACAATAACGGCACAATATCACAATACGTAAGTGATTATCATCTAACCCCTAACTAGAGTGAATCTCAGATCCACTATTGTCCAAACGTATCCATGCAGTGTGGCTGCAGCTTATCATTCTAACCCGACATCCTGTTTGCTTGGTGTAGGAACTGTTGCGCCTGTTCGGTGTGCCCTTCCTGGTCGCCCCCATGGAAGCCGAAGCTCAGTGTGCGGCCCTGGACAGGACCGACCAGACGCACGGCACCATCACTGACGACAGCGACGTCTGGCTGTTCGGAGGACGGCACGTCTACAAAAACTTCTTCAGCAACAACAAATACGTAGAGCACTACCAGTACCTGGATATTCAGAACCAGCTCGGTGAGGCTTAGCTATCACACAAACAAAAGATCTTCTTGTGGCGAGTGTGGCAGCACTTCTGTAAGTCGCTCTGGATAAGAGTGTCTGCTAAATGCCAAAAATGTAAGTGTGAGATAGAGCTGGGTCAGAAGCCAGAAAAAAACAGTCAGACAGTCAGAGACAAAAATAATAATAATTAATTAAACTAATTTTAACAGGCACTTAAAAAAAGGAACTTGTACATGACATCCCCCCCCCCCCCCCTTTGTGGAGGTTTTACATCCCACATAAACCACAGTGGGACCAGATTGCCACCATTTTTATTACATTTCTATTAATTCTCTGAACTGACAAGCCTACGACGGCTGCACACTCTTTGGCCATAATATTTCGACTTTATTCTCATAATATTTCGACTTTATTCTCATAATATTTTGACTTTATTCTTGAAATCAAAACTTAAAAATATTTTTTTACAGTCGCCCTAATACGCCGTCGTACTTAACAGTAACAGCTTATCAGAGCTGTAAAATTTAGGCATTAAAAAGAAATCTTATTAATATTGGGCAGAATGAAGTTCACCCTGTTGGTCCGACCCTCCACAACAGTACCAGTTTCTTATGTGGCCCCTTAGAAAATGTAATTGCCCACCCCTGCTCTAAAGTGACTTGTTGGAAAATCTTTCACTGTTTTTTTCTCATTCTTAAGCTTTGGTTAAGATGTTTCTTTATTGTTTATTGTTCTATAGGAATAGACAGAACAAAGCTGATCAATCTGGCGTACCTACTGGGCAGTGATTACACCGAGGGGATACAAGGGGTTGGATACGTCAAAGGCATGGAGATACTCAATGAGTTTCCTGGACTCGGCTTAGAACCACTTACACAGTTCAGGTCAGGCACAGTACATTTATCTGTTCATTTTCATGTGTTATCATCGCTTTATAATGGTCAGAGTGGGAATGGGTCTGTATTTCTTCAATCTGTTCCCAATATTATGTACGGTAGATGGTGAAGGATCTAAATTCTTTGCAATCTTGCTCTCAATTCTCTCATAAACTTATCATACTGTGTACAGTCCGATCCTTTTCTGGATCCTTCTTTTATACCCAATGATGATTCCCTCACCTGTTCCCGATTCACCTGCTTACTGTGGAACGCACTGTACCTTCAGCATTCTGTTAACTTTTCATTTTTATTTTGCCTCAGTCCTAACTTTTTTGAGTGTGCTGCAGGAATCAAATTCTAAATGTTTATATTTCCGAAATACAATGAATGATCAGTGAAAATATTGGAAATCGTTTCTTTGTCAGGGAAATGATGCATTAAAAGAATGAAGCATTTTGCATTTTACTAAAGATTTTGTACATTTCGAGAGCCGGTTTGCTTCTTTGCTATCGTGTAGCAGCAGTAACGCTCTCTTGTCCTCTGGCCTCAACAGAACGTGGTGGAGCGAGGCTCAATCAAAAAAGAAGCTGGCTGATGATCCCAAGGACACCAAGGTGAAGAAAAAGCTGAGGGCGTTAAAGCTGCATCCTGCCTTCCCCAATCCCGCTGTTGCTGAGGCCTACCTTCATCCTACAGTCGAACAATCAGAGGGCACGTTCAGCTGGGGCCACCCACAAGTGGATCTCATCAAAGAATATCCTTCAAGTGTGGCTTAGCTAAAACGGTCACAGCCGGGTCCACTAAACGCTACTCGGTCTGTTTTCCTAATGGAAAGATTGTAAAATTAATATAATCTAAATTTTCATAATTGAAGTTTTGACGTGTTTCTTAACTGATCTTAAGTTTTGCTATAGCCGTTTCGGTTGGAGCAGCAGGAAGACCGAGGAAACTCTGCAGCCCGTTTTAAAACAGCTCAGCACTCAACTGGTGAAGAGGAGTTTATCTCAGCCTGCACAAAAGCTTCTGTTACTGCTGCACCGATAACACTGATATACAAAACACTTACAGTCCTCACTAGAGTTCACTGTCTGCATGTTAGTGGTAGTGGTATCTCAGAGGGTTTATGTACTAGAGTAGTAAACAGAAGGTTGCTGGTTCTAGCCCTACTGCTGCCAGAGTTCCCTTAATCCTCAATAGATAGACAGACAGACAGATAAATAGCTTGATAGACAGACAGACAGACAGACAGACAGACAGACAGACAGACAGACAGACAGACAGATAGATAGATAGATAGATAGACAGACAGATAGATATACAGACAGACAGATTGATAGATAGATAGACAGACAGACAGATAGATATACAGACAGATAGATAGACAGACAGATATATATACAGACAGATAGACAGACAGACAGACATACAGATAGATAGATATACAGACAGGCTGATAGATATACAGAGACAGATAGATTAGATGGATGGATGGATGGATGGATAGATAGATATACAGACAAACAGACATATAGATAGATAGATAGATAGATAGATAGATAGATAGATAGATAGATAGATAGATAGATAGATAGAT